>NC_090822.1:76721931-76786915 GCF_000390325.3 Nicotiana tomentosiformis | reverse complement strand
TAGTATTTTTAATCGGAGTTTAATCCCTCAAGAAAACCGTCCAAAAGATCCATCGTCGGGAAAAGTCCGAGGTTTTTTTGATTTGTTTTTCTATATTCATTTTTTTAAAGTCTACTACTCTAAACTAGACTACTTCTAACTATGGGTTCTAAAATAAAACTAATAAAATAAAAAAATAGTTTTATACAATTACAAGTTAGAAAGTAGTTCTCCCACCCCACAGTTATGATATGCATAATCCTCGATGCATGATCAAATAGAAAAATATTAAAACAAGGGTCGGTACGACCCCACACTTAAGCTCAACATGCTCCTCAACTTCAACTTCGGGTACCCAGACTTCCCCTAATCCGCAAAATAAAAACAAACAAAACACAACACAAAAAAAAAAAATACATATTGTGTTGCCTCCCAACAAGCGCCTTATTTATAGTCGTGGCACGACTTTGCTACTCTGCACAGGCTGGGAGATTTCGCTTCCTTTTCTTTCCATGGAGTTTTGCCTTCTTGCGCGCTCTAGGAGGCTTTTCTCTTTCCTCTCTAACCATTTTCTCTTTTACCTTTACACATTCAGCTCGCAACACCATTTCTTCTAACTCGATTTTCTTTTCCATGCCAGTAGGCTCCACATAAGAACCTTGCTCTATCAACTTTGATTCTACCACAAAGATCATGCACAAATCCTCATAATGCTTAGGAAGGTTAAGCGCCTTGTACACATTAAATGTGATTTCTTCATCATGCACTCTCATCTTTAGCTTTCCCTCCCTCATATCAATAAGTTCCCCTCTAGTGGCCAAGAATGGTCGCCCCAAAATAATTGGAACCTCTTCATCAACCATATAGTCAAGAATAATAAAATCTACAGGAAAGATGAACTTCCCTACTCGCACCAGCACATCCTCAATAATTTCTTCAGGCACTGCTAATGACCGATAGCTGTAGAGTTATAGTAGTAGGCTTGGGGGCACCAAGATTCAGCTGCTTGAACACTGATAGTGGCATCAAATTAATGCTTGCTCCCAAATCGCACAAGGCTCTACCAACCTCGTGTTTTCCAATCGCCAAGGGGACTGTAAAACAACTGGGATCCTTCAACTTAGGCGGGAGCTTACTCTATACCCTAGCACTGCACTTCTCAGTAAGTGCCACTGTCTCAAACTCTGTCAACCTCCTTTTGTTAGCCATAATATCTTTGATGTACTTAGCATATTTTGGGATTTCATGTAGCACATCTCCCAATGGGAGATTCAATTGAATTTAGCTAAGCATATCAAGAAATTTGCTGAACATCCTATCATCACTTTTCTTCTTTAATCTTTGTGGGAAGGGAGGTGGTGGCCTTTCAATTAGAGTCTTTTCACTTTCTTCAATTTCTTTCTCAGTTTCCACCACAGTTTGAGGAACTAGTTCGCCCTTATGAGTGACTTTTACTTTCTTTATTTTTGGTATTTCTTCTAGTTTTCTACCATTCCTCAAGGTTAGAACATTCACCTGAGGATTATTATCTGTATTACTTGGAAGGGCCCCTATTGGTCGGGTATTTTGTTGTGTAGCCAACTGTGCAATCTGCCTCTCTATATTTTGAAATCCAGTTCTCAATTGCTGATTATCTGTTCGAATTTGTTGGTTGTCAATCAATAGATTCTTCAACATATCATTAGTGCTTTCTTCTACCTGTTGTGGTGGTCTTTCGGGCTGATTGTAGTTTTTTTGGGGTCTGTATTGATTTTGACTAGCCTGATTTCCACCCTATGAGAGATGCGAGTGGTTTCTCCAGTTGGGATTATAATTATTCACATATTGTACATTTTGGTTCATTGGACCTCTACTCTGCTAGCCCACATAATAAATAGATTCTAGATTTACCTGAGATTGGTCACTCGTGTGACCTTCTCCACAAATTTCATAACATATGGCCATCCTCTGAACCTGCAACATTTGATGCCCTTGACCCATTTCCATCTTAGCCACTTGGTTGGTAAGTTTAGAAAATTATGCTCGCATGGCTGACATCTCATCCAGTTCAATTATACCTACTGCTTTCTGTTTTATCATCCTTCTTGAGTCACCCTCACCTTGCCAGTTATGATCATTTGCAATGAAATTGTTGAGCAGAGTCTGAATCTCACTGTATGGCTTTTGCATGCAACTTCCTCCACAAGCTGAGTCTAGATATAATTTGGAGGTCTCGTCTAGTCCATCCACAAAAGTATGTCCCAACACCTCATCAGATTGACAACGATGTGAGAAGTCTCTGAGTAATTTCTTATATCTTTCCTAAGCTTGACAAAGAGTTTCACCATCTCGTTGTTGAAACCCAAGAATCTGGCTCCTCAGTGCCTTTGTCTTCTTGGTGGAAAAAAATATGATTAGGAATTTTCGTGCCAAATCATCCCAAGTGTGGATCGAGTTTGCAGCCTCCTTGCTTAACCATTCCTTTGCTTCCCCCATTAGAGAAAAGAGAAATAAAGTAAGTCTGACATAGTTCTTAGAGACGTTCGGATAGTTGTATGTATCCGTAATCTCCAAGAAATTTTGTATATGCCTTTGGGGATCTTCATTTGACAATCCCTCAAATAGCCTTGTGGATTGAATCAGTTGCACCATGTACTGCTTCAGCTCAAAGTATCAGTTATATCAGGCTTTACGATAGCCTGAGTCATGTTCACGAGACTAGGCCTTGCTGCCTTAATCACCGGTCTTTCTTCATTTTCTGCCATCTCGATTGGCTGTGGTTGGACTAAAATACCCAACTCTGTAATTCTTGCTCTTTCTTCTGCCTCCCTTCTTTACATGTGGAAAAGTCTTTCGGGTTCAAGATCAGGAGGAGGAAGGTTGTTCAAACTATGGTTCTTCTTAGCATTCAAGGTGAACACCTGTAGAGTCAGAAACAGTCAAACAGATTAACCCTTGAACAAAAATAAATAAGATCTTGTTTCACACAAATAACTAATTTCTAAATACCCGGCAACGGTGCCAAAAACTTATTGGGTCCAAACGCACATGCAAGTATATACGGTCGACAGGTAATAATGTGATAAGAAAGTATCGTTCCCACGAGGATTTATGATCGACTATTTTTCAATCTAAGTTATTTATAAATTTAATGCTCAAGTGAGTGTTAAGAAGATAATTGTGATTTTTGTAACTAAATTACTACGAACTAATAAACAAGCAAGAAAATAAGATCGCAAGTAGAGCAAACAAATACTTGAAAGAATTCAATGTGATGGAGATATTCCAGAGTTATGGGATTAATGTCTCTCCTATTGCGCTTTTCGGGTAGATATAATGACTTGACTTATCTAATTTGTTGATTAGCAGGGTTTATTATGCTCGCGAAGTTCTTTCGATGCTTCGCTCTCCTATTCAAGCCAACCTAAGACTATATGTCTATAGAATCAAATTTGATAAGAATGCATGTATATTTCCGACAAAAATAACCAAGTAATGCAACTAGAATATGTCTATCCCAATCACGAATCTATTCTCCAATGCCCAGATTCAAGAACTTACTCTATTCAACCTTATATGTAATCTATAGTTCCCACTTTCGAGTTCAACTATAAATTCATAGATAGTACTCTATTGTTAGCTACGCAATAGAATAATTAAGTGCAAGATTGAATAAATAAATTGCTATGATAAAAGTCAAGCAAAACAATTAATCGTCAATTTACGATAGTCAAGAACGACCCATAACCCCATAATAATGATGTTCTTAGCCACTATGTTCATAAAAATCATCAAAATATTATTTTCAAACATAAAAGCTATGAATACTAGAGGAAGAATGGAAGAATTGATGAATTTCGTGCTCCTGAGTGTTTCGTACTTGTGTTTCTCTCTCAAAGTGGTGTCTCTCCCTCCAAAATAGGTTTAGACTTGCTTTTATATGAGTTGGGGGCGTCTTGGGTCGAAATAACCAAGTTCCGGACGAAATAGGACAAGTTCTCGTCACCCAGCGCCTAGGGTAGCGTGGGGCGCTGGGAATTTTGAACTTCTGGAAACCGTGCCACAGGTAGTGCCCCACGCTACCTGTGGCGCTACTTTGTGGCTTTTTCTCGTTTCTTTCCCTTTTCGCTTCAATTCACGCACTTTTGTCCCAAATTGCCTCGGGATGATTCCTATACATAAAAGTACCACTAATTAGCATAAATCATTACATTACACATCCGAAATTTATAAACCATGAATAAAATGTGAGTCAATATGCACATAAATATACATACTTTAAGCCGAATATCAATTGTACTTCAACTTTTTAACTTTTTTGGCTTTAAGCTTTTTTCAGGACGAAAAGTGTCATTTTCAGTTCTTTTTATACTTTTTAATCGACTGAGCTATAAATTAAAAGTATGATATATCTGTACTTATGAAGCAGAGAGTTAGACTAAACTGAGAACTATACCTTTGCACTTGGCTATTCAAGTGTAAATCATGTCGCTAACAATAATATCATTTCAGAAACGATAAAATCAACCCGGTGAATATATTCAGCTAAAATATAATCACCACCTTGTTGAAACAAGGACTTGGCCTAACTCTTCAACTTTTGGTTGGTGGCTGAAATCTAAAAGTTATTATTCATTACAGGATGGTCATGACTCATGATTGAAAGCTATTGCTTTTTCATAGGGAATAATTAAAGATTGTAGAGACGGCTCTTATAAAGATGTGGTTATTCTGTAATTGTTGTTAAATTAAAATCTGATCAGATTAATCTTAACCATTGATCGAAATGAAAAAGTTGTGATGCACCAATCAGTTGGAGACATGGAATTACATGCAAGATTGTAACACAAAAGCCTAGCAATGGCTGGGATCATAAAAATGGACTAGTACTTCAAGTATCATCATTAAACCTAGATGTCATCTAAATTTTTGGCATGCCAGGACTAGGTAAAACAACCAAGAAATATATTCTAGTATCTCACATCAGAATATATCTTTTGGGACAGGGATGTTTTACTTAACCTAGGCATAAGATAATATCCAGGTGAGACGATGCTTTTAATATTTCAGCAGAGAACCGTTGTTTTTCTGTTTTAAAGCCTCGCGTGAACTACAAAACACTAATGAAGAGTTCATGTGAAAGGCGCAAAATTGACGATAAAGAAAAACCCTACTACTCTAAAGGGGAGAGAGAAATCATATTTATAGATAATGCTAGGTTAAAGGGGTGGCAACTAGCACAATGTGGCCTTCCTTTTTGTGTTACATTCCAGCTAAATATGGACTGGTGCTTCAGGTTTTCCTTCTAATATTTGGGTTGCAACTTGTGTGTTTCGGTGATACCGGGCTAACATAATAGTTCAAAGTTTTTTAGAAATATGATACTTTTTGCGGTAATTTTTGACCCCCTCTTACACCATAAGATATCAGTTGTTGAAACAATTCATTTATTATTTGATCAATTAATATATTGACAAGTTACTTCAACATTAATACCACTCAACTGTAGGTTTGACATAGACGATGGAATCTGGAAGCAAAGTAACATATTTTACTGACTTGAAAAACAAATCTAACGTGAAAAAAAAGAAGCAGAAGTACCTATAGCGCATGGTACCCATGCATTATATCGCCCTGTCCTAACTGCCATTAGCCTGCCCAGAGCGGTACGCCTTACACTATAGGTATCCATATTAAACCCTTATTCCCCGACAAAAAGTGCACAAGGTGCGTGCCCCCTCCTCCTTATAATGACTTGGCCGGTCATTTTATGTATTATAGCCATATTCCTCTGTTTATTACTTCTTCTATGTTCATTTGCGGTTATGTTACTTGTCGGGATAGTTGGATTTGGTTTTGGGATCATTTCAGAGTGAATTGGGACACTTAGTCCCATGATTGGAAGCTTAAGTTGAAAGAGTTGACCAGAGTTTGACTGTTACGTAGACAATTACAGAATGGAATTTTGATGGTTCCGATAGCTTTGTATAATAATTTTGGACTTAGATGTATGTCCGGATGTTGATTTGGAGGTCCGTGGGTTGATTTGATGCTTTTTGGTGAAAGTTGGAAAGTTCAAAGTTTGGAAGGTTGAGAAGTTTGACCGAGAGTTGACTTTATTGATATCGAGTTTGGATTTTGGTTCCGGGAGTTAAAATAGGTCCGTTGTGTTATTTGGGACTTGCATGCAAAATTTGAGGTCATTCGGAGTTGATTTGATATGGTTCGACATGAGTTTAAAAAGTTGGAAGTTCATTAGTTTCATTAGGCTTGAATTAATATGTGATTCGTAATTTTGGTATTATTTGATGTGATTTGAGGCTTCGAGTAAATTCATATTGTATTTTAGGACTAATTGGTATATTTGGATTGGGTCTCGAGGGGGGGGGATCAGGTGTGCTTCGAATGAGTTTCAAACCATTTTCTTCATGTCTGGACAACTGATCTAATGTCGGGTGTGTGTTTCTCGACATAGTGGTCGCGTTCACGGAAGCTTCTTTGTTGGAAGACAAAATGCTCTTCGTGTTCGCGAGTTTGGGAACACGTTAGCAATGCTTTGGAGGACAGTGGCCTTCGCGAACGCGAGATGGAGGACCCGTTCGCGTAGAAGGGAGGCCGACTGGGGGAACTAGGCCTTAAGCCTTCGCGTTCGCGTGGGAGCTTTCACATTCGCATAGGCATGGGGTCGTTAGTCATCGCGTTTGCGAAGGAGGTTTTGGCACTTGACGAAGTTTGTGCATCGCGAACGCTATGCTTTTTCCGCGTTCGCGAAAGTTAATGCCTCGGTAGACTATATAGTACTCTATTTCTAGGATTTGAGTTATTATATCATATTTTGAGTTGTGAAAATCGGATTTGGGCGATTTTGGAGAGAATATTTACGTATTGGATCATGGTAAATATAATTGACTCGGATTTGTCCATTGTTCAAGATTCTATCTTTGTTTTTATCATTTAATTGGTGATTTGAATTGGAGAAATTGGGAATTTTTGTGAAAACTTTTCCAAAACATAAATTGAGGATTTGAAGGCCGATTTGAGGTCGGAATTGGATGATTTTGATATGGTTGGACTCGTAACTGAATGGTGTTCAAAATTTGTGTGTTTTGCCAGGTTCCAGGGTGCGGGCCCGGGGTTGACTTTTTGATTTTACATTATTATTTGAAGTTGTTTCCTATGACACTATTTGATGATATTAAGTTGTTTGTGACTAGATTCAAGTCATTCAAAGGTCGATACGTGTGGGAAAGGCTTTTTGGAATATTGATTTGCATTTTTTGAGGTAAGTAACATATCTAAACATGGATTTGAGGGTATTTAACCCCTGGGACCATGTTGTATGAATCGTATTAGGGTGACGCACATTCTAGGTGACAGGCGTGTGGGAGTGCACCGGAGTAATCATGATCCGAGTTAACTTTTAGACTATTACTGGATTTGTTTGCTATCATACCTTATTATATCTGTATGTTTCCTACTTGTTGATTATCTATATTATGATTCATGTTAGAAATCATGTTTAGACTATGTAATTATTTGGGTGAGACCTAATGAGGCTATTTATGTTGTTTTGAGATGTCTGTCTTAACTGTAATTATACACCCCGTCATGGTTCTTCATTTGCATATTATACCTCAATCTCTGTACATTATTCGTTGTTACATCACGTGTTATGGTTGTTTTTCCATATGTGATACTGCTTGGGCTGAGTGATATGAGATTGTGAGCCTTGAGACTTGAGAGGTTGATAACTGAGGTTGGCTGTAAATCCATGTTGAGACTCTTATTTTGGATGGGGCTTCACGCCGCAACAGGCGATATTGGATTTATTATTATTTGGATTGGCATCCATGTCACAACAGGTCTTATTGACTTCTTATTAGCTCTTGGACAGGATCCGCCCCTCCAAAGTCTGACATACCAGCAGTGAGTGCATGCATAGTGATATATATACACGTACTTTAGTGAGGGGCATTGATGCAAGGCACCCATATAGTGCTGAGTGATGGTGTGTGTATGTGACGAAGGGGTCATTTGAGGCAGGCACCTTAAGTTAGCTGAGAGTGAGAGTACTTGAGATTATAACCATGGAATCATTAACTTGACATGCATATTTGACATGTAGGCATAGAGAAGTATTTTTCTCATACTAGCTGTTAAATGAAATGTTCTAATCCTTGTTGGACTTTAACTGTTATATTTGGAAGCATGCCTAAATTCCTGCATTGTGAACGAGCTGAGCATGATAGTTTTTTTGAGTTATTTAGTGTTACGATCATCATTATATCCTATGTTGTTATTGATATTAGTCTCTGACTATTCTTCTGAGCTCGTCACTACTTTCAGCCCAAGGTTAGGTTTGTTACTTATTGAATACATTGGATCAGTTGTACTCATATTACACTCTGCACTTTATGTGCAGATCCAATTACTTCCAGACGTGGTGTTTTCTAAAGCCGTGTTAGTTCTAGTACTTGGGAGACTACGAGGCAGATGCTATATTGTCTGCAGGCCTTGAAGTTATCTTTCATTTATTGCTGTTATATTATCCACACAGTTGTATTGAGGATTTGGTTTTGTATTTTTACATTCAGTAGTGCTCATGTACTCATTAACATCAGATCGTTGGGTTAGTTGTTGCAGTATATGTGGAGCCACCAGTTGCTCCAGTGGAGGCGTAAGTACCAGATACTGTTGAGCCGGTAGGACCAGCCCAGAAACCGGCGGTGCCTATTATGATGCATCGTATTTGGAGGTTTTGGGTCAGATTTTGAGTGTGTATACGGGCTTGGCTTAGACGGTTTTGATGCCAGTTGCACCAACTATCTCACAGGATGTGGGAGGAGCTCAGAATCCCGCCGCCCGTACTCTAGAGCAGCTAGCTTAGGGCCATCAGACACTGGGGTTATTACCTATACAACCAGTTATTGCTGCTCCGGCCGAGGCCGATCTATCTATGTCTCATGCGGAGCAGAGGAGGTTAGAAAAGTTTAGGAAGCTTGATCCACTCGAGTTTAGTGGAGCATAGTCAGAGAATGCTTTGGATATTTTGGACCGTTGTCATCGGATTCTTCGCACTACAGGTATTGTGGATAACGGTGGAGTTGCTTTCACTACCTTTCAACTGACAGGGGTAGCCTACAAATTGTGGAGAGATTTTGAGTTAGCCAGGCCAGATGGAGCAACGCCACTTACGTGGCATAAGTTCTCAGTTCTCTTCTTAGAGAAATTTGTCCCACAAACGCGCAGAAAGAAGTTGGCATAGGCAGTTTGAGCAGCTATGCCAGGATGGTATAACCATGACCCAATACGAGATAAGATTTGCAGATTTGGCACGCCATGCCATATGGTTGGTTCCCACTAAGAGGGAGAGGATCAGGAGGTTCATTGATAACCTCAACTATGGTCTACGTTATAGTTTGGCTCGAGAGGCCGAGACGGATGTCGGGTTTGACCAAGTGGTTGAGATTGCTAGGCGCTTGGAGCAGGTTCGCAGGCTTGAGCATGAGGATTCCCTATGGTTCAGGTTGTTTGAGTGGTACCTTTTATGGAGGTCAGTCACATCACAACAGAGGTCATCCTTATAGGCCCGCTCAAATTACTCGTCAGGTTCCTTGTGGTCCATTAGCTAGCCATGGTTCATACAAAACCCATCCAGTTTAGTCATCTTTCAGTGCACTCCCAACTCAGATTTCATACCGTGCCCCTTTAGTTCAGGGTTCGTCAGTTATGGATTCTTCTAATAGTTATACTAGTTCTCGAGGCCCGATTCAAACCTCGTAGTCATCCATAGGACGAGGTTTCTACAAGTGTGTGGAGTTAGGTAATGTGAGGAGGTTTTGACCCTGTTTTACTGGAGGTCCTATATAGTAGAGAGGTCAGGCTATGACTTCTGCACCAGCTACAACACCACCCACTCAACCAACTTGGGGTAGAGGTCGTTCAGGTCGAGGTCTCCCTAGAGGGAGAGGTCCGACAAGTGGTGGTCAGGCTCGATGCTATGCTTTTCCTGCCTAGCCAGAGGCAGTTGCTTCAAACTCAGTTATCACAAGTATTGTTTCAGTGGCTATCGGGATGCTTCAGTATTATTTGACCCTGGTCCACTTATTCACATGTATCAGCGTACTTTGATCGTTATTTGGACATGCCCCGTGATTCTTTAGTTATGCATGTTCATGTATTTACGTTTGGTCATATGTGGTGACTATGAGAGTTATGAGATGAGTGTTGATATTTTACGGCTTAGCATAGTTTATTTTGACATGATTCTAGGCATAGATTGGTTGTCACCATGTCATGTTATCCTTGATTGCCACACTAAAACTGTGACATTGGCGATACGGAGGTGTCGAGATTAGAGTGGAGAGGCTCCCTGGATTATGTTCCTAGTAGAGTTATTTCACATTTGAAGGCTCAACGGATTGTTGAGAATGGATGTTTAGCATATTTGGCTTTCGTGAAGGATGTTAATGATGATGCTCATACCATTGAGTTAGTTCCGGTAGTGAGAGACTTCCCAGATGTGTTTCCAGCAGAGCTGCCAGGTATGCCACCTAACAGGGACATCGATTTTGGTATTGACTTGGTGCCCGTAACTCAGCCCATCTCTATTTCACTGCAACTTGATAAGGAGATCCTTGATAAGGGCTTAATCAGGCCTAGTATGTCACCTTGGGGTGTACCAGTTGTATTTTTGAAGAAGAATGATGGTACTACGAGTATGTGTATTGACTAAAGGCAGCTACACAAAGTGACAATCAAGAACAAGTACCCTCTATCGTGCAATGATGACTTATTTGATTAGCTTTAGGGTGATAAAGTGTTTTCAAAGATTAATTTGAGGTCTGTGTATCATCAGCTGAATCCTGGATTCAGATATTCCGAAGACGGCATGCAGGACTCGCTATGGTCACTACAAATTTCTGGTGATGTCTTTTGGGTTGACCAATACCCCAGCATCCTTTATACACCTGATGAATAATGTATTTCAGTCATATCTTGATTCTTTTGTCATAGTATTCATTGATGACATATTGGTGTACTTATGCAGCCAAGAGGATCATGAGCAACATCGGACCTTGAGAGAGAAGAAGCTATATGCTAAATTCTCCAAGTGTGAATTTTGGCTTGACTTGATGGTATTTTGGGGCACGTGGTGTCCAGTGAGGGGATCAAGGTAGATCCGAAGATAATTGAGGCAATTCAGAGTTGGCCTAGACCTTCTTCTGCTATTGAGATTCGGAGTTTCTTTATTTTGGTCAAATATTACCATTGTTTAGTGGAGGGTTTCTCATCCATTACCGCACCTTTGACAAGATTTACCTAGAAAGGTGCTCCTTTTAGATAGTCCGATGAGTGTGAGGTGAGCTTTTAGAATCTCAAAACTACATTGGCCACATCACCATTGTTGGTGTTGCATATAGGTTTGGGATCTTATACCATGTATTGTGATGCATCGTGTATTAAGCTTGGTGTAGTGTTGATGCATAACGATAAGGTGATTGCCTATGCGTCTCGGTAGTTGAAGGTTTATCAGAAGCTTTACCTTGTACATGACTTAGAGTTGGCAGCCATTGTTCACGCACTGAATATTTAGAGGCACTATATATACATCATTCCATGTGAGGTCTATACCAACTACCAGAGTCTCTAGTATCTGTTCAAATAGAAGGACCTTCATTTGAGGCAGCGGAGATGGTTAGAGTTGATGAAAGACTATCATATCACCATATTAAATCATACGTAAAAGGCCAATGTGGTGGACGATGCATTGAGTAGGAAGGCTGAGAGCATGGACAGTTTGGCATATTTACTGGTAGCAGAGAGGCCACTAGCCATGGATATACAGGCTTTGGCTTTGTGAGATTGGATGTTTTGGAGCCTTTCTAAGTTCTTGCTTGTGTTGTTGCAAAATCATTGTTGTTGGAGCGTATCAAGGCTCGCCAGTTCGATGATCCTCACTTATTGGTATTGAAGGACACAGTGCAGTGGGGTGGTGCTAAGGCCAATGTGATGATGGGGTTATGCGGCTTCAAGGCCGAATTTTTGTTCTAAATGTTGATGAGTTGAGAGATTTGATCCTTGAGGAGTCTCACAACTCATGCTATTCCATTTACCCAAGTGTCACGAAAATGTACCGTGACTTGAAACAACACTATTGGTGGTGGAGAATGTAGAAAGATATTGTTGCTTATGTCTCTCAGTGTTAGAATTGTCAACAGGTGAAGTATAAGCATCAGAAATCGGGATGGTTGATTCAGAGATTGGAGCTACTGGAGTGGAAGTGGGAGCGCATCACCATGAATTTTGTGGTAGGCATGGACCTTGAAGAAATTTGACGTAGTATGGGTTATTGTGGACTGGTTGACAAAGTCCACACACTTCATCCAGTGATGACTTCCTATTCTTCAGAGCGGTTGGCTCAGATTTACACCTGGGAGATTATCCACCTGCATGGCATGCCCATTTCCATCATTTCTGACCCAGGCACACAGTTCACATCGCAGATTTGGAGAGCAGTGCAATGAGAGTTTGACAGATGGGTTGAGTTGAGTACATCATGTGAGCGACGAAGTTACTAAGGATTTCTCTCCAGTGTCTGCTAAGATGCTTCGGTCTTTTGTCGCAGACTGATAGGCAGTCCGAGCGCACTATACAGATCTTGGAGGACATGTTGTTACGTGCATGTGTTATTGATTTGGGGGGGGGGTCATGGGATACATTTCTACTACTCGCAGAGTTTGCCTACAATAATAGGTATCGATCGAGTATCCAAATGGCACCTTGTGAGGCCTTTTACGGGAGGTGACGTTGTTCTCCGGTTGGTTGGTTCGATCATGGGAAGGCTATATTGTTGGGCACTGATTTGGTTAGTGATGCTATGAAGAAGGTTAAGGAGATTCAGGTGTGATTTCCTACAACACAATGCATATAGAAGAGTTATGTGAACCGAAAGGTCCGAGATATAGCTTACACAGTGAGTGAGAAGGTTCTACTCAGAGTTTCGCCCATGAAGGGTGTGCTGAGATTCGAGAAGAAAGGGAAGTTGAGTCCTAGATAGATTGGCCCTTTTAAAGTGCTTAAAAGAGTTGGTGAGGTGGCCTACAGACTTGCCTTGCCACCTAGTCTATTGGGAGTTCACTAGTGTTTCATGTTTCGATGCTTCAGAAGTTCTATAGCGATCTTTGTCATGTTCTGGACTTCAGCACAGTGCAGTTAAATGGGGATTTGACTTATGATGTGGAGCCAGTGGCCATTTTGGATTGGTAGGTTCAAAAGTTGAGATCAAAGAATATAGCATCCGTGAACGTTCAATGGAGAAGTTAGGCGGTCAAGGAGGACAGTTGAGAGACCCAGTAGGAGATACAAACCAGATATCCTCATATTATTGAGACTCCAGGTATGATTTTAGACCCCTTCGAGGACGAACATTTGTTTAAGAGGGGGAGAACGTAACGACCCGGCCGATCACTTTGTGTATTATAGCCTCTTCCCCTATTTCTTGCTTCTTCTATGTTCATTTATGGTTATGCGACTTGTCGAGATGGTTGGATTTGGTTTCAGGGTGGTTTCAGAGTGAATTGGGACACTTAGGCCCAAGGTTGAAAGCTTAAGTTGACAGAGTTGACCGGAGTTTGACTTCTATGTAGACAACTTTGTAATGGAGTTTTGATGGTTATGATACCTTCATATGGTGATTTTGGACTTAGGCGTATGTCTAGATATTGATTTGGAGGTCTGTGGGTTGATTTGGTGCTTTGTGGCAAAAGTTGGAAAGTTGAATGTTTTGGAGGTTGAGAGGTTTGAGCGAGAGTTGAATTTATTGATATCAGGTTTTCATTTTTGTTTCGGAAGTTGGAATAGGTTTGTTGTGTCATTTGGGACTTGCATGAAAACTTTGAGGTCATTCAGAGTTGATTTGATATGGCTCGGCATGTGTTTTAGAAGTTGGAAGTTTATTTGTTTTACTAAGCTTGAATTGATGTGCAATTCATAATTTTGGTGTCGTTTGATGTGATTTGAGGTTTCGAGTAAGTTCGTATTGTATTTTAGGACTTGGTGGTATATTTGGATGGGGTCTTGGGGGCTTCGGGTGTGTTTCAGATGAATTTCAGACCATTTTCTTCATGTCTGATCAACTGATCTGGTGTTTGGTGTGTGCTTCTTCGCGTTTACGACACAATGGTCGTGTTCACAGAGGATTCTTTGTTGGCAGGTGAAGTTCTCTTTGCGTTTTCAAGTCCGGTAATGCATTCGCGATGCTTTGGAGGGAAGTGGCCTTCACGAACTTGAGATGGAGGATGCATTCCTTTAGAAGGGAAGTCGGCTGGGGGCACTAGGCCTTAAGTCTTCGCGTTCGCGTGGGAGCTTCCATCTTTGCGTACGCATGGTATCATTGGTCATCACATTCACGACTAGGTCGTCGTGTTCGTGAAGGTGGTTTTGGCAGTTGGCGAAGTTGGTGCTTTCTGAACGCGATACTTCTTCCGTGTTCGCGAAGGGGTAATGCCTGGGCACACTATATAGTACTCTATTTCGAGAGTTTGAGTTATTATATCATATTTTGAGTTGTGGAGCTCGGATTTGGGAGATTTTGGAGGAGAGTTTCATATTTTGGATTGGGGTAAGTATTTGTTACTCAGATTTGTCCATTATTCATAGTTCCATTTTTGTTTTTATCTTTTACTTAGTGATTTAAATTGGAGAAATTGGGGTTTTTTTTGTGAAAACCTTTCTAAAACATAAATTGATGATTTGAATGCGATTTAAGGTTGGAATTAGATGATTTTGGTTGTTGGAATCGTAATTAAATGGGTGTTCAGAATTTATAAGTTTTGTCGGGTTTTGGGGTGCGGGTCCATGGTTGATTCTTTGATTTTAATAAAGATAGAAACTTTATTGTTTGAAGTTGTTTCCTACGACATTATTTAACGATATTATATTTTTTATGACTAGATTCAATTCGTTCGGAGGTTGATACACGTGGGAAAGCTTGAGGTAAGTAATATATCTAAACTTGGGTTTGAGGGTATTTAACTATGGGAGCCATGTTATATGAATCATATTGGAGTGTCACACATCCTAGGTGATGTGCGTGTGGGAGTGAACCGGAGTATCCATGTTTTCTTACTTGTTGATTATCCGTGCTGTGATTCATGTTAGAAATCATATTTAGGCTATGCAATTATTTGGTTGAGACCTAATGAGGCTATTTATGTTATTTTGAGTTGTCTATCTTAACTGTAATTATACACCTAGTCATGGTTCTTTATTTGCATATTATACCCCAGTCTTTGTATACTATTCATTGTTACATCACATGTTGTGGTTGTTTTTCCATATGTGATACTTCTTGGACTGAGTGATATGAGATTGTGAGCCTTGATACTTGAAAGGTTGATAACTAAGATGGGCCGTAGAGCCACGCGGAGACTCTTATTTTGGATGGGGCTTCATACCGCAACATGCCATATTGGATTTATTATTATTTGGATCGGGATCCATGCCATAACAGGCCTTATTGACTTTTGATTAGCGCTTGGGCAGGATCCCTCCCTCCAGAGTCTGACATACCGACAGTGAGCGCAGAAATAATGATATAGATACACGTGTTTTTTAGGAGCATCGATGCTAGGCACTTGTACAGTTCTGAGTGATGGGGTGTGTGTGACGAAGTGGGAATTTTAGGCAAGCACCTTGAATGAGCTGAGAGTGAGAGTACTTGAGATTATCACCATAGAATCATTAACTTGACATGTAGGCATAGAGATGTATTTTCATGATGCTAGCTGGTAATTGAGATGTTTTTTTCCGTGTTGGAATTTACTGTTGTATTTGAAAGCATGCCTAAATTCATGTATTGTGAACAATCTGAGCATGGTCGTTTCTTTGAGTTATTTACTGTTATGGTTATCATTAAATCCTATGTTGTTAGTGATATTGGTCTCTGACTGTTCTTCTGAGCTCGTCACTTGGTTTTGTTTCTTATTGAGTACATGGGGTCGGTTGTACTCATACTACACTCTGCACTTCATATGCAGATCTACGTACTTTTGGACGTGGTGATTACTAAAGTAGTGTTGGTACCAGTACTTGGGAGACTATGAGATATCTTCTATGTTGTCCGCAGACCTTGAAGTTCTCTTTCATTTATTTCCTTTATTACTGCTCTATTGTCCAAACAGTTGTATTGGGGATTTAGTTTTGTATTTTTATATTCAGTAGTGCTCATGTATTCGTTAACATTAGATCATTGGGATGGTTGTAGCAATATTATGTTGTTTTCATCGAATAGTTGAGATATTTCCGCTGCTGAGTTTAATTAAACTATGTTTTATCAAGTTTGTTCTTATATGTCACTGTTGGCTTGCCTAGCAAGTAGTGATAGGCGACGTCACAACTCCGGTGGGAGTTGGGTCGTGATCCCCTCCCTTGGTTAAATTGCTCCATTAATGGCTAGTGAAGGTCCCACCACGTGGAGTTTTCCAAGTTTTCTATCTAAATATACAAGACTAAAGCGTAGAAGAAGAATTTTGCTCGAATTTGGGGGAAAATGAGCATTTCGGCCAAATTAAACATTAAGGAAAGAACTTCAATGTGAGGTATTTTTTACCAAATGTTTTGCTTATAATAACCGGAGATATTATAGCTAATGTTTATAGTAAACCATGTATTCTTGTATTTTTTCCAAGTTTGACAAGTGTTTTAACCCAAAATTGCCTCTCTTTTTACCCGAATGGAAATGTTTTTGAACTTAAATTCTGTAATTCGGGAATTTCGTGTAAAAGTCTAAATTATATGTCACAACCCGGAATCCCAACCTCGAGGCTGTGATGACGCCTAACATTTCACTTGCTAGACGAGCCAAGGTTAGCTAAATACTTAACCAGTTTTAACAATTTAAATCAGAACATCAATAATAAAAAGTTGCAATAGTTTGAAATAGGTGTGATAAATAGAACGTAACGTAGTCTAAGCACATCCCAGAAATATGGAATCACGAATACATGAGAAGACTAGAATTCTATAGATAAAGCCTGAACGAAATACAAATGTTCGAAAAGAAAATAGTAAAAGTAGGATCGAAGGGACTTGAGGGACTGCGAACACCAACAGTTCTACCTCAAGTTTTCCCTAGCTGTCAAATTCGAGCCTACACACCACTAGGACAACACCGGTATCTGCACAAGAAGTGCAAAAGTGTAGCATGAGTACAATCGACCCCATATACTTTATCAGTGCCGAGCCTAACCTCGGCGAAATAGTGACGAGGCTATGGCAAGTCACTCATAAATAACCTGCACAAGAATAATAACAACAGAAAACAAGAATAGAAGTAAAAACGCAAATTCATATGAACGGACCAAAGGTCAACTACCAGAGGGCCCCAGAAGAAAAATAAACTCAAATCTCATACTAAAATTCCGAGAACAATCTCTACAACCATAAACAACTTACAACACATTAAATCTATTGCGGCACGCAACCCGATCCACCATATCATCATCTGTTCATATTCCGTCATTATTCCTTCATATCATTTCATATTCTTTCAATACCGTTGCGGCATGACCGATGCTAACAATTTCAAATTTATCAACATAAACGACTCAACAACAATATTTACGAAATATCAACATAAAAGAAGATGAAACGTACTGAACATTTAAGATCCACCAATATAACATAGAATATCTAATACCTCGAAATTCCAAACCTTTTCAATTCATCAATACAAAAAGAGCTAAACGGCTCACATAAGCGAAATAACATAATAGAGTGCATCGAATGATATAAGGATTAAAAAAACAGGTAAAATATGTGACAATGAGAATGTACAATTAAGACAAGTAGAAACAAGTAGAAAATGAGTTGAAATCGTGTGAGAAATGAACAAATTCAAGCAAGTAACAATTAACAAGTATAATATAGATGTCAAGTAAGAACATGCAACAATTGAAGCATATAACTAGAAATAACACGGAATAAATAAAGACATTAAAATAAATAGCCAAATCCCGCATGCTAAATCCCATGGTGGAGCATATAGAGTCGTCACCTCTCATATACAATGTTTCTCCTCATAATTCACATAACAAATAGTTCAACAAGTCCAAACTCCCTCAAATCCAGGTTAGATATAACACTTACCTCATTTCGAAATCAAATACACTTAACTACGGTCTTTCCTTTAGAATTACCCTCCAAACCGATCAAATCTAGCCAAATATAGTTTAAATAATTTAAAAATAAACTTTACATACAACTCGCGAGTGAAAACGATTCGATTTGATGAATTTGAAAATCATCAACAAAAGTCAAACCTTGGCCCACTTGGCCAAAACCAGGGATTCAGACCAAAACCCGATTACCCATTCACCCCGAGGATTTGAGGTGTAAATCTTAGTTTTGCAAAATTCCTAAATTCTACCCAAATCCCTAATTTCTACCATTAGATTCATGGATTAAAGGTCAAACTCAATGAGTGATTATAGAAATACATCAAAACTAGTCAAAAATCGCTAACCAATAAAGTGGGGATGAAATTCCTCCTTAAAATCGCCATTAGGCCAAGCTCTAGCTTTCAAAATGGTCAAAATGACCAAATCCCGATTTTTAACACTTTAAATATCTTGGCGTCAGGTGTTCTTCGCATTCTCTAAGCACCAGACGCGTTCGCGATGCACCAGCCAATTGGCCTTCGCATTCACAAAGGCTTAACTCCTTACATGTCTTCGAGTTTGCGAACCAAGGTCCGCATTCGCAAAGAGGGACCACCTAATCTTCCCCCCAGATCCTACGAAGCTTCGCGTTTGTGTGAAGCCTGTGGAGTTCGCAAAGGATAAGCCCCCCATTGCTTCACGTTCACAACCATCTTCTCGCGTTCACGAAGAACATTCAGCTCCCAACCTAAATTTTTCCTTCGCGCCCGCGAAGCACAATGCACCAGACACAAAACACAGCTGAAAACTAGCAATCCCCTAAGTCCAAAATGGTTCGAAGCCTATCCAGAACTCACTCGAGCCCCTCGGGCTCCAAACTAAATATGTACACAAGTCTAACAACATCATATGAACTCACTCGCACAATACAAATAGAAAAATAACATTTAGAAACACGAATCTAACATCAAAACACATGAAATTCAATAGAAAACTCAAGAACCTCTAGAATCACAACCAAGCGTCGAATCCTATCAAACCAACTCCAAACTGGACCAAATTTTGTAGACAAGTTTCAAATAGAAAAATGGAACTATACCAAGTTCCAAAACCAAAATCTGAACCCGATAACAATAAAGTCAACCTACAGTTAAACCTAGGAACTTTCCAAACATTCAAATTACTAACTTTTGGCAAAACAAATCAAATCAACATAGGAACCTCCGAATTCAATTCCGGACATGTGTCCAAGTCTAAAATTAAAATACAGATCTACCGGAATTGTAAAAATACCAATCGGGATTGTTTATACAAAATATTGAACGTAGTCAACTCTAGCCTCATTTTTAGTCAAAAGTTTTTATTTTCTTTAAAATTTCACATAAAAGCTTTTGAAAAGCGACACAGACTATGCACGCAAACCAAGAAGCATTAAATAAAGCTACGAGAGGTATCGAATCATGAAAATTAAGTCTAGAATTCAAAACGACCCAACGGGTCGTCACATTATAATTATATAAATTTTAGTTTTTAAAATATGTTTTTGTGCATTTTATTTTCTTTCTTTTTTATCAAATTTTTGTTTATTTTTGAATTTGTGTCCTTACCTTTTTTGTTGCCAATTTCACATTGCGTTATGAATGTTTTTCGTCAATTAATATTTAGTTTAATAATTTATTGTTGACGTTTAATTGTATAAAGTTTTTTTAGTATTGCTCATGTGGTCGAGACAAGTGGATGACCGATGTCCCACCGATGTTTCCAGACACTGCAGCACGCGACCAGGTGTGTCTTGCGACAGTTTGGATGTGCGCAGAGTGTACCTGCTCCTCCCATTTGGGAGCTCACGCGTCATAGGTGGGACGATCTGTGTAAGGTCGACCAAGCACTCTTGGCTTGGATCCAAGGGCGGAACTACTAAGGCCCAACGGGATGGTACGCCACCCGTAAGCTTCCGTCGATATATTAAATGTATGTATATACATACATGTGCAAAATCGGATAAATATTTCACTTGCCACCCTGAGTGACAAATGATGTCATGGTGCCAGTGGCAAGAGGCAGATAGTTCCTCCTTGTTGGCGGGGGATCGAGACTTCATACTAGCAACTTTTAAACTTTTTGGTGGTTTTTTCACGTTTTTACATATATCATGTTCTCTTTATTTATATTTCTTTAATTAATTTTGTTGACTTTATTGCTTGACTTTTGACTTGTTTGTCTCTTCTACTTAGTTAGGGAGTATCTGCTTATTTCACAGACATAAAATACTTTGACAAATCTTCTCTCCCATTAGAATTCCAAACAAAACCCCTCGACCATCGTGTCCCATCCCCTTATTTTTCCCTACATATCGTCGACAGAGTCCGGAACTAAAGTGTGATTCTTTTGGACTCAAAGAACCATAACATATGGAAAAACAACTGGGCACCATAATATGTATAGCGCGGTCAATAACCGCGCTTTATTTGAACATAAAATGGGCGGGAAGGTATAGCGTGCATATGTACCGCGCTATAGTATAGCGTGGTATATATGGGATCTATACCTATATAAATAAATGGCCCTTCTCCTACCCCACCAGACGCGAACCACCAGACCCCCCTCCTTTAAAAAATTCCAGCGGTCCCCCCATCATTTTTATCCAAAACAAACTCGGTTGGAGCCCACCGGTCCCACAAAAAGTGTAGATTCTTGGTCCCACATCGTATCTAAGGTGTTATCTTCTAGTGGGTTGCTCGTTTCGGCTCTAAATCTCCAAATCTTCAACTTTTCAAAAACCTAAAATCGAGGTATTCCGACTTAATTTTTGTTAAAACTCATGTATAAAAAATGCCTATTAGTTGTTTTATACTGTGTTCTATGTTATTTCGTGATTATTTTGCGATTTAATTAATTTATTATTTTTTATCTGGATTATATTATTAGTGTGCTTAAAACAGTTAGTAAAATAGATAAATTATTATTAGTTGTTAAAAAAATATTAATTAGTTAATTTTTACTGTGGTATATGTTTTTTCGTGATTGTTTTGTGATTAAATTAATTTATTATTTTTATCCAGTTTAGATTATTTATTTGCTAAAAGATTAGTAAGATAGATAAATTTTTATTTTAGGAATAATTAATCTTATTTAGATATTATTTTTGTACATATATGAATATGTGACTTTAATATTGTTTAGTTCCCCGTAGTGGCATGTTGTGCTCGTAATTTTAATGTAGTGCTCGTATTTGTAATGTAGTGCCCTTTTAGCTTAGTAAAATGTAGTGGCCTTTAGCGTTGTATCTTTGTAGTTCAAACACAAACTCTCTCGAATTCTAGTTAACAAACGTACGAAAATAACATTAGACAACAACAATATTTGTCAAACTAAGTATTGTTAGATGAATATTTATTAATTAAATTTTGTATAGTTATGAAAATTAATTATTTAATTTTATTATAGTAAAAAATAGGTGAGTAACAAACAAACATATAAAATAATAAACTAACATATAAAATAAGAAACAAACATATAAAATAATAAACTAACATATGAAATAAGAAATAAACATATAAAATAAGAAACTAACATATTAAATAATAAATAAACATATAAAATAGTAAACTAACATATAAAATAATAATGTAACATATAAAATAATAAACTAACATATAAAATGATAAACCAACATATAAAATATAAAATTATAATATAGAAAATGTATCAACATAATTATCAATATAGTAAAAATATAGAATAAATTTTAATATTAAACATATTCCAATATATTTAAAGATGTTAAGCAATTAAAAAGAAAATCACTTTAATTAATATTGTTCAATTTACATTAGTTGTCATAGATGTTCTGCATGTGCATCCCGGACCTGCATCGCTAGAGCTACTGTTGCTACAGGCCGAGCATATGTCTTCATACATATGGAAGGGGCAGTGTTTGTCCCAGACATTCTGTGCTAGACGGATAGAAAATATGTGGGAGTTGATTAGGGCCCACTGTCACGACTAAAAATTCACTATAGATCGTGACAGCGCCTTACTCGCCGTCAGGCAAGCCAATGATAATTTGCTAATTTAATTACTCATTTCTATTACTTTTGAAATCATAGTTTCCACTAATTAAATAGTTTGAAATAGAATTTATAAAGTGACACAACGATAATTACGTGAATTACCATACTAACATCCAGTAGGAACCCCCAAAATCCGGTGTCACAAGTACATGAGCATCAACTAGGAAATATAATAAAATACAACCTCTGTCTGGAATACAAATTAGACAGGAGAATATAAATAACTTTGTTGGAGACTACGTATGCTCCAGATTCGTAAAATGTGCTGCAAGTGTAGTATGAGTACGTAAACAACACGTACCCAGCAAGTATCAAGTCTAACCTCAAAGAAGTAGTGACGAGAGGTCGACATCGACACTTACTAAAGGTCCAATAAAGCAATATAATAAAAGCGTGGGCAGATATGAAGTGCACAACAATAATGGAGTAAATCTGTAAGGTTTATAATCTTCTAAATATTTCTTTTAAAGCATAAATCTCCCGATCTCGTATTCCACATTAATATCTCGGAAAATACTAAGTATTAATACCAAATAAATAAGAAATACCAAAAACAAATGTTGGGCTTCAGTGGAAAGATTTATCTCGGGAATATTCGAACTACTAGCGATAACGTACGATTCTGCCGAGGTCGTTCGCCCCGATCCGGAATAACGTGTACACTGCCGAGGGAAGTGCGACACGATCCATAGATGCATCTATACTGCCGAGGTGTTCTACCCACTCCACAAGAAAGGAGGAGACTTTATGAATCTCCGGGATGAGAAACTATCACAAGGCTAACACATAAGGATGTACAATTTCTATTAACGGTCGAGTGATTTGCATAAAAAATTAAGTATGTGAAATTTCGGTCTTTTACTATTTCCTCTAACAATTTTGAATATGATTCAAGTACTTCAATTAATAAAGGATGCAAATATTATAAGTAATTCATAATTTGGGTCCTAAACTACCCGGACATAGCATAATTAGTAGCTACGCACGGACTCTTGTCACCTCGTGCGTACGTAGCCCCACAATTAACATCAGATATTAATTTAAATCACCTATGGAGTAAATTCCCTCTTACAAGGTTAGACAAGAGACTTACCTCGCTCAGAAGCTCCATAGCGGGCTCCAACGCCACTTTAACATCTCAAACCATTGCTTGTCGATCCAAAACTATGCAAACAAGGTGCAAACCAATCAAAATGTGTTATAATACCCATAATTAATCAATTTAAACAATTTTCAACTCCACTCGAAAAGTCGATAAAATTCACCCTCGGGCCCACGTGCCCGAATTCCAAACTTTTTCGGAGATAAACTTTACCCATAATACCACGAACCCAAATATATCATTTATTCCAAATTCCATGTCCAATTTCGTGGTCAAAATCCAAAAATACCAATTTCTAGGTTTTTCTGCAAAATCCCAAATTCCTACTGATTTTCATGTTTAAATCCACATATAAACCAAGTACGTAATTTAAAATAGGTTGGAATCACTTACCTTGCATTAGATGGTAAAAATACTCCCTTGAAGAGCTCCAAAAATTGCTAAAGCCGTGTGGAAAATGGGTGAAATGAACCCAAATCCCATTTTTAAAACATTCTGCCCAGCACAGTCGCTCCCTTCTTCGCGTTCGCGAACGCCAAATGTCACTGCCCCAAAATTCTCTTCGCGTTCGTGACCTCCTCATCGTGTTTGTGCAACCTCCGACCCCTACCCCTTCGCGTTCGCATTTCGAAATCCGCATTCGCGAAGGCCAACATGCTCCAAGCCCCAGCTCCCCCTTTTCCTTCTAAGCGTTTGCGATCGCACCTTTCGCGTTCGCGTAGGCTTCCCCAGCCTCTGCTTCGCGTTCATGTAGGCTTCATCGCATTCACGATGGAAAAATACCAGCAGCCCAAATATCCTTCTTCGCGAACGCGTGCATCCCTACGCATTCGCGAAGAAGAAAACCCGGCACTAGCACCAACAATTGAAATTCAGCCAAACTTGGTCCAAAACCACCCCAGAACATACCGAGGCCCCCGAGACCCCATCCAATCATGTTAACCAGTCCCAATACATGACAGAACCTGTTCGAGGCCTCAAATCACATTAAACAACATCAAAACAATGAATCACAACCCAATTCAAGATTTATGATTTTTAGAACTTCAAACTTCTACATTCGATGCCGAAACCTATCAAATCAAATCCGATTGACCTCAAATTTTGCACACAAGTCATAATTGATATTACAAACCTACTCCCACTTCTAAAATCGGAATCTGACCCCGATATCAAAAAGTCCACTTCCGGTCAAACTTCCCAAAAATCATCCAAATTCTCAACTTTCGCCAATTGATGCCGAAACAACCTACAGACTTCAAAATCAATGTCCGAACACGCTCCTAAGAATAAAATCACCATACGAAACTATTTCCAGGCTCAAAATCCCAAATGAAAATCGATAACATCAAAATCCACTTCAACCCAAACTTAAAAAATTATTAAACCTTCAAAATGCCAACCTTTCGTAATAAGCGCTAAAATATTTCCGGTCCACCCGATACTCAACCCGAACATACGATCAAGTCTGAAATTATCATACGAACCTATTGGAATCTTCAAATTTGATTCTGAGGATGGTTTATCTAAACTCAAAGTTTGGTCAACTCTTTCAACTTAAAGCTTCCAATTTTATTATTTTTCTTTCCAAACCAACTCCGAACTTCCCGAAATTAAATTACGACCATACGTACAAGTCATAATACCTGGAGTGAAGCTACACAAGGCCTCAAACCACTGAATGACGCGCTAGAGCTCAAAATGACCGGTCGGGTCGTTACACCAACCCACTTTATCCCCTAAACCCTAAACCCGTATAATTAGACACCTTCAGGATATGAGTTTCTACAGGATCATAGAGATTGTCCGGTTGCAATTCGACTGGTGGTTGATCACAGAAATGATAGAGCGGTGACGATCGGAGCGGCATACATTTTATTCCCATCAACGAGGCTACCATAACGCTTCAGCACGTAGAGGTTCTTTTTGGGCTGCGGTTGATGGATTACCTGTAGCTTTACTGCATGCTATTAGAGAATATATAGGATTGGATTACCTACAAATGTTGCAGCGGTTTACCATTTTCCAGCCAACGGAGGAGACTGCATTGAGTGGGGCCACTCGTTTGCAATTGACGCATGTCCGACAACATATGGAGGCGATGGATGGGGACATAGAGGATGATGCACCGACTGGTACACGAGATTGGTGATGCTGCTAATGTTTGGTAGTGTATTATTCCCTAACACTTCGAGAAACCTAGTCAGCTTGAGATTTCTTCATCATCTTGAGCGGCTAGATGATTTACCTGGTTACAACTGAGGTAAAACTATTCTAGGTTACCTTTATAGGAAGATGTGACGGGCGAGCATTGGTACCCAAAGAGACGTTGCCGGATTTTTGCCGCTGCTGCAGGTGAAAACATAGTCAATTCTTTTCATGATTATAACATACACAGTAAAATAATAACATAACTTTACATTCATAATGTATATTAGATTTAAGCCTGGGAGCAGTTCCTGCAGTTCCAGCCACCTCTACCACCCATCGTTCCGGATGCACCACCTCCACCATTTCTCCCTTTAGCTAGGAGGTGGGTTGATAGGCGAGGCTACGGATGCGAGGTCGAGGCTCGACATAATCTCCCCTATTACAGGGATTTGTTGGATTTTCTTGAAGGCGCGCAGGTACATGTATACTTAAGTTTACTTGGCCTGGCTTTATATGTGTTGCGTTTACTCATGATTCCTGTTTTTACTTAATAGTTCATATGGAGGCCATACAATGACAAACTAATAGCTTGTTTGCTCGATTATTGCTCGAGCGGCCAAGTTATGTAGAGCTTTTCCGTCCCATTGATGTGTCTCGATATTGTCAAGCATCATGCCACGGAGCGAGTCCTTGGCCAGTTTGGTCGACCGCAGCTTGTACCTACTCCGCCTGCTTGGCTTAGGACACATTACTAGTGGGATGATCATTCCCGGGTTGACCAGACATTCGTGGCCTGGCTAGAGGCGCATATTGAGATCTGGGACTGTCGGTATGACCTGATTGCACCACCCACTCCACCTGAGCATACAGATGGTGAGCATGAGTATATGGGATGGTATCGCAGCGTTACCCGACTTTCATCGGGAATACCATTCATCACGCTGGTGGTCGGTACATTCCATACGCCGGGAGGCATGATGCACTAGTATGTTATTTGTTATACTTACTTATAATTTTAACCTATCATTCTGTAATTAATATATTACATGTTGTGCAGGCTATTGGCTTACATATGTTCTACCAGTTGGGACTGCAGATGCAGCAACATACCGACGAGGGAGTGGCAGATTTGCACAATTATGGCTGGTAGGTTACAAATCTGGCTTCCCGGATATTGAGGCGAGCCCGAGATGACGAGCGATCAGGATACGAGGCTGATTATGTGCCGCCAGAGCAGTACCATCGTGGGCCAGCAGTAGATCCTGAACATGGTCGACGTGGCAGGCATGTCCAGAGAGGAAGGGGTGTCCTACGAGGTCGTGGGGGATCAGCGAGGAAGTGGTCCCCAGCAAAGGGGCGTTGAGCCACATGTTGAGGATTTTGGAGTTGATCAGCCGGGTGACCACCCTGAGCCAGACGATGCTCCTTATGATATGCCATCATTCAGCCTTCAGCTGACGCCAGGGACTTCGTAGGTGACCCCGTCAGCTCCATTGTTGATCGCGGGCACGGCCATTACGCGACATGAGTGGGATTAGTATTTTCCTGGTCCCCTAGAGCCATCGACGGTTGCTGATGATTGTTAGACACGAGATGTACATAGTGGGCGCCGACTGAGTTATGGGTCATTATTAAGGGATGATGAGGATCCTTTACATGCGCATGTTTTTTTTGTATTACTATTATTTATATTTTTTTTATCTCATTAATTAGTCATCAGTATCTAAAGAGTTTTTATTTTTTTTAAAGACATCATCCTAGCCCGTCACGGAGGCCACTTTGTGCGATACTGACATGTTTGAGATGGATGATTATATTCAGGAGCCCGCCGAGACCATGGTAATACCATTAAAAATCATTTAGCTAACACGTACGTTAGTAATATATATTTCTTATACTAAAATATCTTATTATTCTATAGGTTACTGTCGGACCGATGATCCTTTCTCCTCCTGAATTTACATTCTTGGTAATCTGTTGCAGCCATCCATATTAAATCATGCAAGTACTTGTTCGGATAAGCCCTCTGGAAGTTGCCCTTCAAGTACCTAACATAGTAACAGTGATAGTCATATGGTTCCTGCCATGCAGGCATATTCTGTACAGAATATAAAATACGGCCATGCTGATAAGATATTAGATAAATACCTGAACACTGTCTGACAACGTACTCCTTCAAGTGGTTCAAAAATAATGTCCACGTCTCTTAGATTTCATTGGCACAAATAGCAAATTCTAGGGGAAATATACTTCCATTATCATCTACTGCAACATCGATCAACAATTTAAAATCATAATTTCTTTAGACAAGACTGTCGTCTATGGATATTACCGGCCGACAATGCACAAAACCATCAATGGCTGGTTTAAATGCCCTGGTATTCTCAGACTTCGCTCAAGCTTCCATTCAACAACAGTCCCGGGGTTAAAGTGTTGTAATGCAGCCATGTACCTGGGTAGAGAGGCAAAGGACTTTTCCCAGTTACCAAAAACAATTTCAAATGCACGTTTGCACTCGAGAAATGCCTTTATTTTGGTAATGGTATATCCAAATACCGGGTGGACAAATGTTATACACTCTTTGATCTTGTACCTTATGGATACTTCAATGTGTGGAATCAAGACAAGAGAAATCAAGTCAACATTCAAGTTAAAATTATTCCCACTGAATGTGTCCATTTTACAATTGTGAGTGCCAATGTATTTACCCACAACCCATATATTTGTTTTTAGCTTCCTCCCATGCATCATCCAATTACAATCCATAAACCATCTACGACAAATTAACTTGTATACGTCCGGATATGACTCATGAACCACGATCTCACGACACTCTTTTATGCTGTACATTTGCACCACCCTGCTTAGGCACGCTTTATGAGCAAAAAACATGCCCTTTGACAACACCTTTGCTCTAGATTCTCCCACATTGCTGTCCGAATTTCGTCAAGATCTCTCGTGAGAGCAGCCACATCCGACATACTTGGCAAATGATCAAGGTAGGGAATATTCTTTGAATGAAATGACACGTGGGACTCGTACACTCTTGGTCTAACGGGAGGTGGAGCATGCTCCCTCGTCAAATCAGGTTCAGCATTCTCGTCCTCATCATCATCACCCTTATCAG
The DNA here is from genome assembly GCF_000390325.3 of Nicotiana tomentosiformis. NCBI lineage: Eukaryota > Viridiplantae > Streptophyta > Magnoliopsida > Solanales > Solanaceae > Nicotiana > Nicotiana tomentosiformis. The sequence goes on along the minus strand of NC_090822.1, from coordinate 76,758,343 downwards.
GGAAGGGTATGTCATCTCCAGACTCATCAGCATTGTTGTTATAATCACTATTCTCTTCCTCACTCTGCTCATCTTCCAGATCCTGATTAAATATGTCGTCTTCGGGCAAATAATCAGTATTCACTGCACAACCAATAAAATAATAAGTTTCTCAAATCGATCCAAACTTTATATATAAACTTTATCACCTCACTTAAAAATCATAATATGTTGATATCCCATGATGCACATTAACCTATTGATGATGACTCCCAGATAGACCACCATAATCCAACATACCAAAACTAGGCATATTCCAACTGGTCGTTGGTTCATAACTTGTAAAATGCATATTTGGCCGGTAGCCCTGCCGAATATATGAATGTTAATATAAATCTAATACATAAAACTAAACATCGTAACATGGAGGAAAATTGAAGTTTACCACTCAGCATGTGGATTATGTAAACTTGAGGAGAAATTATTTCCTCGCTCCTTATTCGTCGGAGAGATAAGTTTAGATCATGCCAAATTCTTTCACCCGGAACCTGTTCGGCTTAAACTGATCCAACACCCGATGATTGAGGGATATTCCTACTTTGTGGAACCTCATTATTGCGAATGTCTTCAACCTTGACGTACATTTCCAACATTTGTATCATAAGAAATTCCCGGTGTTCATCCAGAGTCCTCAAAACACCTCTCAGAGTTTCATAGTCTTCGATGTTAAACTCAACATAACAAGCAACACCTTGCGGAGTAACAGAAAATAGATATTTTTCGGTTACTTTAGTATTCACCGAACGTTTGCTCACACTCATATTTTTACATAACAACTATACCAATGTATCATACTCTATTGTAAGTGGCAACTTAATATGACACTGTGGATAACAACTATAGCGTACTAGGTTATTCTCTACTACAACCTCACCCCCCTCCCAATATAATGAAACTCTAATTCTTCGCTCTTCAGACATTATGACAAAATGCAAAATAACTTAACGAACAAATATTTCGGAACACTTGAAAGATCCTGAATGGATTTTTACAAAATTCTGAAACTCTTTAAATAAGGAAAAAACCAGTCCGAGTGTACAATTATTTGATGTATAGCACCTTAAATATGCGTGCTATACCCCTATAAATTATTGGTGTGTCAGTTAAGTCGAGAAGAATTATTGGTGGGCCTAACTTTTATGTATAGCACGGTTATTTACCACGCTATACCTTATGAATTATTGGTGTGTTAGTTAATTCAATACAAAAAATATTGGTGGGCCCAACCTTTATGTATAGCGCGGTTATTGACTGCGCTATACCTTTATGGACAAATGTACAGTTAAGGTATAGCGCATTGAATAATCGCGCTATACATATTATGGTGCACAGTCTTTTTTTCACGCATTATGATTTTTTGAGTCCAAAAGAACCACACTTTGGTTTCGGACTCTCGTCGACACCACTACCTCTTTCATCGGCTTAATATGACTTGCTTTGTTGCTAAATAAATATAATTTGATATTTTAAAATTTATCTTTAGATGTAGATTGACTCTTGAAGGCCAAGAGACTTTGATAGAATGGTACTACGCACCATTTTGCCTGCAGGTCAACGATTTTTATTTGACTTACTCTGGTGACTTGTGCCTATTGTGATTTGTGAAGTAAAATGCTATTATTTTGAAACTTAGAACATAGAACAATTTCTAGCTACACTAGGAAAGTAGAAAAATTTTGAACTAGAATTTTGGAGGTCTAAACTCTCAATGATTTGTCGGCCCTAGTCAAACTATCTGGCTTCTAAGCTTGATTTACAGTCTACTAGCATTATTATTTCAACTATTTGGAAAATTTTCTTTTTCTCCTGTACAAGTTCATTGAAGATTGATCTATTTCTTAAGATTTAATTGTTAAGAATTGAACATCTTGCTGTATTTTTCTTTGAGCGAGTGGAATTTGGGACTATGCATTGATAAAAAGGGGTGTGATTCTCTTATTGAATTCGAATTAATTATGAATTAGATTAAACTTTTATTTTGTAGGAAGGTGTTCTAAGTTTGTGAAATGAGATGCATATTAATAATACTATTAGAATTTTTATATTGTGCGCAAAGTTGTCATAATTATTATATTTTTTCGTTCGATCTATTTGCCTATATAATCCGAAAAAATGAACAACTCAAACCGAAACCTATATCTATTTGGACCGTGTAAATAGCAATACGTCTACCTCTAAAATAGTATGACACCCGGAACCTTCAAATTGTGAATTCACCTCTGCTTGGATCGGGGCCAGATTGAGGAGTGCATGTCCTTTAGAAGATCTAGTGGATGACCATGTTGTGGAGCACGTTAGTGTTTTATGTATTCAGTTTGTTCAATAATCTTTATTCACATACAAAATGAACTAATATTTTTATTTAAAATTACATTTGGCGCATGTAACACATTTTGTAAATCCGACTAGCTATCCACCAAAATCAGTGGATGACCCCGTTGTAGAGCAAGTTAGACTTTTATTGTATTTGGTATGTTCTCACGACCCAAAATTCAACTAGTCGTGATGGCACCTAACCTAACCCGTTAGGTAATCCAATTAACAACTAACTAATTCCAAAGAAATTAATAAGGCAATTAATTAAAAAAAATATCTTAAATTAATACATTTCACCAAGAACTGGTAGTACAAATCACGAGCTTCTAAGATTAGAATTTACAAAGCTGGTATGAAATAAATACATCATCTGTTCAAAATATACATAAACAGATTTTTATAAATCTAAGGCTACCATGAATAAGAGGTAGCTACAACCGGAATGCCGACCCCATGTACTCAATGAGTAACAAACCTAACCTTAGGTTGAAAGTAGTGATGAGTTGGAACACAGGTCGGGTCCAACACCAATAGCCAACAACAGTCCATAACAACGTAAAGCAAGTAATAAAAGAAGTAACCTAGAGATAAAATGCTCAGCTTAATCATAATTTTTGAAAATAGTTCTGCCTTTCAAGTGTATCAGTGAAAACCCAAGTCGTTTACCGAAGCTGCCAAAAATATGAGTAAGTTTGAAAACAATAATTTTTCCAAATATTCCTTCCAACAATAAATAAGATGTTTTATTTTCTTTCCAATTAGCCAGTGTAAAATGCATCACCATGATCATATGTTAATATGTGTGAGAAATCATGAATGACGTGATACCGTACAATATGAGGAATATACATATCTATGCATGTATATTATGTGTGCAGGTCAATGCAATGTATCTCATAGATGAACTCATGTAATCACACTCTCAGAGTACTCAATCTTACTGTCTCAAACTCTCCACTCATCATGCTCAATCACGCAATACTGTATATGGCCAATCCAGCCCAGGGAAGATCCATCCCAGAATATATACATCAACTGACCATCAGTCACTCAGTACTAAGTAGGGCCAATCCAACTCGTGGGAAAGATCCATCCCCAAGTATAAATGCTTCAGACAAGATCCATATCCAGGGAAGATCCACCCCTCAATATAAATCAACCGCTCTCATTGGAGGTGTGTGCAGACTCTGGAGGGGCTCCTTCACCCCAAGCGCAATAAACCGCACGGACAACTCACGTGTTATACGGAAAACTCACGTGCTATAGTATCAATATCTGTATCCGCACGGACAACTCACGTGCCATAGTATCAATATCCTCACGATCATGCCCTCAACCTCACTCAATCATCAATCTTTCCAGTCTCTCGGGCTCATAATGTTAGAAAACTAGCCCAAAAATGATGATATGATGTGTCAATATGTAGGTATGAAATTTCAATTTAAGTAAATAACTCAAAAACAGTAATGACCTCAATGGGTCCCCAACATAATAAGCATGTAGCCTAGACATCGTTTCTAACATGGATCACAGCTCAATAACTCTAGTACGTAGAGATTTCATGGTTACAGATAAGGTCAGGTAATTACACAGTATCACATAAATAACGGTGTCACAATTCACACGGTGCACACCCACACGCCCGTCACCTAGCATGTGCATCACCTCAATACCAATCACATAGTAATTTGGGGTTTCATATCCTCAGCACCAACTTTAGAAGTGTTACTTACCTCGAACAAGCCGAATCCAATGTTGAGCAAGCTAAATAACGCTCCAAAAATTTCATTCTGCGCGTATCAACTTCCGAACGGCTCGAATCTAGTCACAATTAATTCAATTTAGTCAATACAAATTATTGGAATTAATTCCATATGAAATTACTAATTTTCCAACAAAATTCGAAATTTTACTCAAAAATACCCATGGGGCCCACATCTCGAAGCCCAAAAAAGTTATAAAATATGAACGCCCCGTTCAACCACGAGTCCAACCATACAAAATTTACCAAATTCCGACATCATCTCGACCTCCAAATCTCAAATTCTTATTTTGAAATCCCTAGGCCCAAATCCTCTAATTTCACCTCAAAAACATGTAATCTAGTTGAAATACTCAATGATAATCCAATATTATTGACTAACAATGATGACAAGTGACTTACCTCAAGATTTCCTGTGAATTCTCTCTAACAAATCGCCCAAAAACGTGTTGGAAATGTTAGAAATGAAGCCAAAATCGCGGACCTTGTTTTTAACATTCTGTCCAGGGTTTTTGCACCTGCGACCAGAATTCCGCACCTGCGAAACAACTTTTGCTGTGCATTTTCCACTTCTGCGGAAACCACTTGGTTTTACAAATTTCTCACCTGCGCTCAAAACCCCGCACCTGCGGGTGCGCTTCTGCAAGACCCTCACCGCGCTCCTCATCTCGCACATGCGAGCTCACATATGCGACCCAAACTCCCGCAGGTGCGATTGCACCACAAGATTGAAAATTCCAGATTTTTCCTTAAGGCTGAATTTTATCTGTTAACCATCCAAAACTCGCCTGGTGAGGCTGAATGAGGAGCGCGGTGAGGGTCAAATGACTTATCTAAAACATCATACAAACTTAGTCGAAACCTCAAATCACATCAAATAGCGCTAAAAACACGAATCACACCCCAATTCAAGATAAACAAAAACTAACAAATTCTAACTTCTACATTCGATACCGAAACCTATCAATTCAATTCCAATTGACCTCAAATTTTATACATAAGTCATAAACAACATAACAGAGCTATTCAAATTTCCAGAATTGAATTTTGATCTCGATATCAAAAAGTGAACTCCCCGGGGTCGTTTACACATAAGGAAACATCCGGACAACCTTTTCAACTTAAGCTTTAAGTCTTGGAACTAACTATTCTAATTCATTCTGATACCTCACTGAAGAGTCACAAAATTATAATTATACACAGTATAAGCAGTAAATGGGAGAACAAGGTTGCAATACTCAAAACGACCGGTTGGGTCATTACATTCTCCCCTACTTAAACATACATTCGTCCTCGAACATGCCAAGAATTGTTCCTAAGCCTTTAAATAACTGTTCCACCGTCCCACACACATACCCGAGGGTGATCCCACGTAACCCTATCCTATTATAGGCTTGACAACACAACACAACTGAAAATCATTAATTTAACCTTAGCCCAAAAACTTTGGAATTCAATTCCCAACATTCAAAATTTTTTACAAGACCCGAATCTCACATTTACACACTGTATAAGTATGAACAAGTTGTATCGAGCTATAACCATAACCATTGATATAATAACATAACATACTACACAACTTGCATGCTCGTAGCACCATTCCCAATCACAATAACTACTCCAAAACCAACTCGGTACTGGTATTAAACCCCATATCAAACAAAACCTTGTTCCAAAATCTTTTTTACACTACTGATAATAAAATAAACATACATGAACTCATAACCACTCACCAGATCAACAGGTCACAAAGCTTTCCCTCATTCAACAAGTGTTATGGCCAATTGTTTAAGCCGAATTCTAAATTATTCTTCCAACACGCTGTAATAAAACTTGATAGTATCCATTTTAGGTCCAATGAACTTATATTATTTAACAAAACTATCCTATAGACATGCCACATTAATATAACTCAAGCCACAACTACGCAATCCGTGTACCCAAAACTGGAAAATGTCTCAAAGAAGAAAATCGTTTTGCCAGTTCAACAAACACCACCACAATCGCAATGTTGTGAGCTCATCATATATAGTAGAACCAAGATACACGAACCTAATAATGCTAACCAGCTCTCCTAGAGCTCACATTAACATAAACCGCATGAGATGACACAGGCCTCCAGTCCAAGCATATTATACATGAGCAATTAAACAAGTACACATGTTTATGATAAATGAAATAAGACTCTTATGCTGCTGGACCGGTATATATAACACTCCATAGAGTAAGCATGTGCAAAGTGTGCTATCACAACTCAATTCGGAAAGTTAACACAGAAATAGCAACCAATTCTAACAACATATGTATAATCCGATGATGCAATATATGGCCTCATAAGCAATACATTACCAGGAAAGGAACAATCTTAACATCAACGGTACAAATGATACATAACTCATAGAAAGTAACTCTTAGCATTTTCATAAAGCACAACTGATAAATACCTGGTTTTTCAAACAAATAAGGATACTTTTTCTTCATTTCTTCCGCAGCCTCCCAAGTAGTCTCTTCAACCTATTGGTTTCGCCATAGCACTTCACGGAGGCAATTTCTTTATTTCTCAACTTTCGAACTTGCCGATCAATAATAGAAACTTGGATCTCTTCGTAAGTCAATTTCTCATTAACCTCAATAGTATCAATCAGTGCCGTAGTCAATCATGCTTTCAACTCCTGGAAACTCTTTTCACAAGCATCTGACCATTGGAACTTAATTGCCTTCTGCGTCAATTTAGTTAATGGAGGGGCAAGAGTAGAAACTCCCTCCACAAACTTTCTGTAATATCCAGCTAGGCCTAAGAAACTGCGAATCCCTGCTGGAGTTGTAGGTCTCATCCAATTCTTCACAACTACAATTTTCTAAGGATCAACCTTAATCCCTTCACTAGAGACGACATGACCCAAGAATGTGACAGACTCAAGCCAAAATTTACACTTTGAAAACTTTGCATATAAGTTGTGCTGATGCAGGGCTTGCAGAACTACCCTGAGATGATTAACATGGTCCTCTTGACTTTGTGAATATACAAGAATATAGTCAATGAACACTATCACAAAGGAGTCAAGAAAGGCTTGAAGACCCGATTCATAAGATCCATGAAAGCTACCGGGGCATTTGTTAGCCCAAAAGACATTACCAAGAATTCAAAGTGCCCATATCGGGTTCTAAAAGTTATTTTCGGAACATCATGTTCCCTGATCTTCAATTGCTGATACCCGGATCGTAAATCAATTTTGGAGAAGTACCTAGCACCTTGCAATTGATCAAACAAGTCATCTATCCTTGGCAGTGGGGTACTTATTCTTGATTGTGGCCTTGTTAAGCTGCCGATAGTCAATGCACATTCTCAGTGACCCATCTTTATTCCTCACAAAAAGGACTAGTGTGCCCCAAGGCGACACACTCGACCGGATGAAACCCTTTTCTAACAAGTCCTTCAGTTGCTCCTTTAGATCCTTCAATTCTGTCGGTGCCATTCTATAGGGCAGAATATATATAGGGTGCATGTCTGGCATCACATCAATCTCAAAATCAATCTCCCTGTCTAGTGGGATCCTAGGGAGTTCATCCGGAAAGACTCCTAGAATTTCATTCACAATAGGCACGGGCTCAAGTGTAGGTGCCTCAGCATCGGTGTCCGGAACCCGGACCAAATGGTAAATACACCCCTTGTTGATCATTTTCGTGGCCTTAAGGTAACAAATAAACCTACCATTCGGCACTACGTCATCACCCTTCCACTCAATAATTGGCTCATTTGGAAATTCGAACCTAACAGTCCTGGTTCGGCAATACAGATTAGCAAAGCAAGAATAAAACCGGTCCATCCCTATTATCACATAAAAATTGACCATTCTCAATTCAATAAGATCGGCCACAGTGTCTCGACCACGCAACGTGACAACAAAATCCCTATAAACCCGCGCGACCAAAATAGACTCACCAACCAGAGTAGATACAGAGAATGACTCATGAAGTTATTCTGGTTCTATCCCAAATTTCATAGCAACATAAGGAGTGACATATGACAAAGTGGAACCGGGATCAATAAGATCGTACACATCATGAGATTGGACAGTCAATATACATGTGACAATATCAGGAGAAGCCTCTGAATTCTGGCAACCTCTCGTAGGATAGAAATGGTCGGATCCTAACGAACTCCGCTCCACCCCTAGCTGCACCATGCCCTATGGGTGTTGGAGTGCCTCGAGCTGAAGGAGGTGTTGCGGATGTAGTAGCTGCAGAACTAGATGGTTGTGCTGGGCCCCTGCCTGCACTTTGGTGAGACGAACGACATTCCTTCTGAATGTGACCCCTCAATCCGCATTCGTAGCATATGGGTAAGTCCATGTAGCATATTCCTAAGTGCATCTTTCTACACCTAGGACATGAGGGCCTCCGTTTCTGCTAGAATCTACCACCATGACAACCATGCTGATAGGAGCCCCTGTTGCCCGGACTAGGCCTGAAACGGCTCCACTGCTCCTGCTGACTGGGCCTTGATGACGGTGCCATAGCCGAAGACTGAACAAAGGAATGAGATGGCCTTGACGACCCTCCCCTGAATGTTGACTTGCCACCACCAGAAGAACCACCTTGAATGTTGACTACCCTCCCTTTTTACTACCCTTTCGCTCCATCCTGTTCCTCAATTTGCGAGTCTTTGTGGCTTGAGCGAATGCCACCATCTTACCATAGTTCATATCAGAATTCAAGGCAGCTGTAGCAGCCTCATTAATTACCAAAGAACTAAGGCCCTGTACAAATCAACGCACTTTAGCCTCCATAGTGGGCAGCATGTAAATAGCATACTTAGACAGGTAGGCGAATCTCATATGGTAATCCCAGACACTCATGCTACCTTGCCTCAGGTTCTCAAACCTAGCAGCACAGGCTGCCTTAGTCTCGGCAAGCAATAAATGATCAATGAAGGCATCGGCAAACTCACCCCACCTCGCCGGAGGGCTCCCTTCTTCACGGGACTCCTCCCATAGTTCAAACCAAGAATATGCCACCTCTTTCAGGCGGTAGGAGGCCAATTCCACTGCCTCCATCCCAGTAGCACGCATAACTCAGAAAGTCTTGTGCATCTCATTAATGAAGTCCTGGGGATCCTCCTATGGGTTAGTACCCGAGAACACTAGAGGATCTAACTGGAGAAACTTGTTTACTCTGGAACTAGTAGAATCCCCTTGCTGACTAGAAGAAGTGGGTGTAACATTTGATCTCTGGTCCTGGGAAGCGACTATCTGAGCCAACATCTTTATGGATCCCCTAAGATCAACATTAGAAACACCAAAATCGGAAGCTGGAACTGGAGGTGGAACTGTAATATCAGTTGGAGGGACTGTTGCACCCTTAGTAGGCGTAGGGACATGTGCGATCTGATAAGTTATAGTAGAATCAGGCAGTGAAGTAACTGGGGGAATATTCTTACCCCTCGGGTGCTCACCCGCATCATCAATTATAGGGTCAACTGCCACTGCTGCGGTGACATTAGCACTTTAGCCAGTTCTTCCCTTCTTCTTAGGTGCCATGTACTGAAAGATAAAGTAAAGCACTAGTTAAAGGAGGAACAATCTTACAACCAACTTTATCGCATGATCAAGAACATGAAAGAAGGGTATTATTCCTAAATGCCCATGTAGAATCCTAATTATAGATATGGTCGATAACACATCGATTATAAGGACACTAGTAGACACGGCTCCGAGACATCCTAGGACACTTTAAAACCCTAGGCTCTGATACCAAGTTTGTCATGCCCCAAAATCGAAGAGCGCGACCGACGCTCGACCGTGTTAACCCGGTCGAGCAAGCCTATTAGATTTTCTTCTACCCAAACTCATTCATGAATAAAGAGAATATGTATTTTCTTTAATCAAACAATAAAGTGATCATGTCTATAATACAAAATTCTTAACCATAAGTTACTTCATTTTAGACTCTCAATTTCACACATATTTTTCATAGTTTGAAATGAAAATAGTAATTTAAACAAAACTTAACGAGTTTGACTTCGCCAGCACCAATATACAACCCATACTATGTCTACGGAGCCTCTATCGATAAATATGAGTACTATGATAATGCCGACAACAAGGCTCCGGCTATACCTCAAACACAACACATAAATATTAAATGATACATGACCCCGGAATGAAGTGGGGCTCACCAAGTCAGCTGGGAAGACGGTGTACCGCTATCACTGATCAATGTCTCCTGACGTGGAACCACCTGCATCTATTAAAGATGCAGCACCCCCGGCAAAAGGGACATTAGTACCATCGAATACCACTAGTATGCATAACGAAACACCCTCTTATTATAATGAATAATATTACAAGGAGGAACAATCATAAAATCAATGGAAGACTCGAACAATACCAAAACATCAAGTTAAGAACCACATAAGATTTCAAGTAAATTTCCATATTTTCAGATTGGAGATTCTTAGTACCGATATACCATCATTCACAATACCATTATTCATAATACCAATACCATCGTACTCTTAGCACAAAGTCTGATCATGACCCAATCGGCTAGGCTATCTCATTAGAGACATCAACCACAATCATTCTCAATATCACTACCACCGTACCTTTATCACGGAGTCCGATCATGACCCGATCAGCTAGGCTATCTCATTAGAGACATCGACCACAATCACAATTTTGATTATAATTTCCAGTACAACCACCATCATGTGTGCGTCATAGTTTCCGATCACGACCCGATCGGCTAGGCTGTATTATTCGAGACATCAACCTTTTTATATGAATCATCGCATTTCGTAGTTCTTTCATATATTTTTATTTCATTGGCACTAGAGGCCAAATTACAAAATCATTCTTGGCACGTTGGCCGTATTTAGTATTTCATGCTCACCTTTAACATCATCATCATCATCAACAACAAATACAATTCGATTCAAGGTTTGTAGTACACATATGAGCAAGTAAGAGTCTTAGGCACAGAGAGATATTTCACAAAATTTGGCACAATATCCTTCGTTAGAACTTGACTTGAAGTCGAACATTTTTGATGCACAACCCTTATTTTGAACACACCCTCAATTGATAACATAACATGAATAAAGCATTTGGGATGCCTATTGAACATATATCTTTCAACACAAGCTTACTCAGAATAGCCAATTTATAATAAACCACTCGGGTCTTACATAAATTACATGAATATCATGGGATTCAATTATAAGAGGAGAGTTTAAGCCAACATACCTCACTTGAGCTTCCTTACTCCCTAAAGTGTTTTGGAAATCTTAGCAAGTTCAATATATTTTATAAATATAACAAGTTGAACCAAAATTATGAAGATGAACATGGTTCTAGCTCACTTGAGCATTTTATCAAATACTAGGTGTGCATTAAGGTTTCAAGGTCCTTTTATGGAGGATTCCATCATCTCACAACCCATTATTTACCATTTTTAACTCAACAATCATCCTACACCCCTTGATAATACATACATGTAAAATAAACAACTCTCATGCCCAAACGTATCTTGCTAATTACCTATGGTTTAGATAAATTTCGAAATTAAGGGTTAAGGTGTAGAATCTTACCTCTAGGATGAAGACCTAGTGAGTTTTCCTTGTTAATCTTCCAAGATTCGAGCAAGAATTGATGAACAATTATCGAGGAACACCTTCTCACTCTAGGGCACTCTCTCTCACTCTAAAATGTCATATTTTTGGTCAAAAATGATCCATTGCGTCTATTTAATGAAGAAAGGTCGGGTTGTAAAAACTCAAAAATGAAGATCCGGAACAGAGTATGCGATCGCATATGCGATCTTACAATTGATATGCGGACCGCATATCGGTCGCATAATTTGGCCTCCAAAACTGGGCATGACTGACTTGGTTTGCGGTCATTATGCGGCCCACAGACCTATTCTGCAGTCGCATAATGCACCGTAGAATTGGTATACGGTCACATAATGCACCGCAAACCTGGTCTCCAAAACTACCCTTCTCTGCCTCACTCTACGACCAATATGCGGTCCGTAGAGAGATTATGCGGCAACATAGTAGGCCACAGAAGTGCATTTCTTCTGCTCAAATTTTCCCTTTACTTTCCAGTGCATTGTTCAATCCAAAAAGTCCGAGTAAATCCAATTCGGCACCCCAAAACATTATTTTTCTTTTTACGAAATGCTACGGGGCCTTACACCTTTCTCTTGCTTCTTTCTAGGAGAAAATCACAATACAAAACACGTTCCCCACACTGATAGAGAATATCTGGCTCAAACCATGGTAGAAACCATCAATAACACTTTGAAATCCATTTGCACATAACCAAGCCATCAGAACTAAATTTCTCTAACTCGACCAAGCCACGCAGGTCACCAAACCAAAGAATATTGCCACCAAAACATCTCTAGAGCTTCACCACATCATTATTACCCAAAAGAACTGAGCATACCATTACCATACTGGTCTAGCCTACTACCCAGTTGTCCTATTTACTTCGAGTTTCTTCTGAATTACCCTCAAGCTGACACTTCTCCTTGTCAGAACACTATGATCTTTACCCAAAGCTCACTACAAAACATCCTAACAGAAATCATACCGCCCTAAGGCCCATAAGACACTGTATTCTTCTTAAGCACCACAAAAGTACCACAACCGAGATCCCCATACTGAAAATACCTTATTTGGACTTAAAATTATTCCTTTTTACCTTTTATTGCACTAAAATGTAGAATCCATAGTCATACAGAATTATCGCAAGTCTAGGCACCATCCAGTGTAAATAACCGATTCTGGCGATATACAAATTTCGAAAATATTTCAATTGACACATACCTTTTGAATCCATTAGAACCCTTTCGAACGTCACTCGCTATGCTCAAATCTAAATTGCACCGCCCAAACGGGCCGAAAGAAACAAGCCCCTTTAGCACAACAGCCCCCAAAGAAGTAACCCTGCCTTAACACCACCAATCAAATTCATACTTCGTGGGTACTAAATCCTTCAAATAACAATTTAATCATTTCATAATTTTTTATATTTTCATAAAGTGCAATATAACCTGCATTCAAGAAATTTCTTACTCAAGTCATCCCCGATCTCAACCTCAAGTCATAACTAATCAACAAGTATGCCTCGGACAAAAACCAATACCGCACATAATCGTGCAATGAAATCGTAGATAGCAGACTCCCCACTTGGCTCAAAGCCATATAACAAAACATCTGATAACTCACCATACCCATACTCTACTATTGTCATAATCCCACAGTCAATTTCACGAAAAGTCTTCACAAGCTTAGGTAACACAAACTATAAAATACCTCAAATCATCTACTAAGATCACCTTCATCCCCGTTATGGTCAAGTCAACTTTCTTAACTAATTTAAACTCAAATATCAACAGATATACCCCACAGGGAGAAAAGGAACCCTACACTCAACATTATAAGGAACACACATACGTAGATTACTCCGCAGGAGATAACCCACATGCTTAGCCTCAAATTGGAATCTTGCTATACCCTTTCGCCGCCACAATTACTATGAGATCACTTAATATTTCTGAGTGTGAACTCATCAACACGACATGAAAGTCTACTTTGCTATAAAATTAAACAGCAAAACAGACCCCTCAACGCACTCACAACTCAAGACCGTACGTCACATCAAAATAGAAATCAAGTACCCAATAGCAAACTCTTGAGTCATAAGTAAACTTTATCTGTCTCATTCAACCCACGTGAACATATCCCACATTCACATCATACTCATCATATAGTCATTCAACCGCTCATCGAGCCTTAAATTCCACTCAAAGGGATACTACTGAACGCATAAGTGCAAACGCACAAGTTCTCAAAATCGAAACTACCGAGCTTAAGTTGTGGTCTAACACCGACCTCAAGTTATCTAGACTGGCCTATCACCAAAACAAAGAATACTCATCTCGAACCTCGTTCATGGAATCACAAGCCGGCGATGCACAGCTGATACTGAGCGCTCACATGCGCACACGAATGCGTGGAAGGAATTCAAAGAGTTATGTTTGAAGTTGAATCAATTATGCATGATGAAGAAAGCAAGATGGGAAATTATCCTAAATTCCTTGTAGCCTCTCGCGTATGGACGTCATCATACCGATCCGCAAGACTCTACTAGACACTTGCTCATGACTTGTAGAACCTATAAACCTAGAGCTCTGATACCACCTTGTTACGACCCAAAATCCACCTAGGCGTGATGGAACCTAACCTAAACCGTTAGGTAAGCCAATTAATAACTAACCAATTCCAATGAAATTAATAATGCAATTAATTAAAAGAAAATATCATAAACTGATATATTCCCCCAAGAACTGGTAAATCAAATTATGAGCTTCTAAGATTAGAATTTACAAAGTTGGTATGAAATAAATACATCATCTGTTCGAACTATACATAAATAGATTTTTATAAATATAAGGCTACCATGAACAAGAGGCAGCTACAACTGGAACGTACGTCTTCAATTCCAGCTCCCGTCAATCATAATAACCAACATCTGCATGCAAGGTGCAGAAGTGTAGTATGAGTACAACCGATACCATTAACTCAATAAGTAACAAACATAACCTTAGGTTGAAAGTAGTGACGACCTGGAACAAAGGTCGGGTCCTACACCAATAGCCAACAACAGTCCATAACAACGTAAAGCAAGTAATAAAAGAAGTAACTCAGAGATAAAATGCTCAGCTTAATCATGATTTCTGAAAATAGTTCTGCTTTTCAAGTTTATAAGTGAAAACCCAAGTCGTTTACCGAAGTTGCCAAAAATATGAGTAAGTTTGAAAATAGTAATTTGCCAAAAAACTCCTTCCAACAATAAATAAGATGTTTCATTTTCTTTCCAAATAGCTAATGTAAAATGCATCACTATGCCCATATGCCAATATGTGTGAGAAGTCATGAATGACGTGATACCGTAAAACATGAGAAAAATACATCTTTATGCATGTATGTCATGTGCGCATGTCAATGCAACTTATCTCAAAGATGAACTCATGTGCTCATACTCTCAGAGTACTCAATCTCATTGTCTCACATTTTACACTCATCATGCTCAATCACTCAGTACTGTATATGGCCAATCCGGCCTAGGGAAGATCCATCCTAGAATATATACATCAATTGACCATCAGTCACTCAGTACTGAGTAGGGTCAATCCAATCCGTGGGGAAGATCCATCCCCAGTTATAAATGCTTCGGACAAGATCCATGTCCAGGGAAGATCCATCCATCAATATAAATCAACCGCGCTCACTAGGGGTGTGTGCAGACTCCGGAGGGGCTCCTTTAGACCAAGATCTATAAACCACACTGACAACTCACGTGCTGCACAGACAACTCACGTGCTATAATATTAATATATATATTTGCACGGACAACTCACATGACATAGTATTTATATCCTTATAATCAGGCCCTCGGCCTCACTCAGTCATCAATCTCTCTAGTCTCTCGGGCTCACAATGTCAGGAAACTAGTTGAAAAATGATTATATGATGTGTCAATATGTAACAACAGAGACTGAGATATGATATGAAATAAATGAACATGATTGAGTATGAAATTTCAATGTAAGCAAATAACTCAACAACAATAACGACCTCAATGGGTCCCCAACAGAATAAGTATGTAGCCTATACATAGTTTCTAACATGGAACACAACTCAATAGCTCTAGTACGTAGAGATTTGATGGTTACAGATAAGGTCAGGTAATTACACAGTACCACCTAAATAATAGAGTCGCAATTCACACGGTACATGCCCACACGCCCATCACCTAGCATGTGCGCTACCTCAATACCAATCACATAGCATGTAATTCAGGGTTTCATATCCTCAACACCAAGTTTAGAAGTGTTACTTACCTCGAACAAGCCGAATCCAATGTCCAGCAAGCTAAACAATGCTCCAGAAATTCTATTTTGCGCGTATCAACTTTCGAGCTGCTCGAATCTAGTCACAATTAATTCGATTCAGTCAATACAAATTATTGGAATTAATTCCATATGAAAATACTAATTTTCCAACAAAATACGAAATTTAACTCAAAAATCGCCCTTGGGGATCACATCTCGGATCCCGATAAATATTACAAAATCTGAATGCCCGTTCAACCATGAGTCCAACCATACAAATTTTATCAAATTCCGACATCATCTCGACCTCCAAATCTCAAATTTTTATTTTGAAATCCCTAGGCCCAAATCCTCTAATTTCACCTCAAAAACATGTAATCTAGTCGAAATACTCAATGATAATCCAATATTATTAACTAGAAACGGTCCCCAGTGACTTACCTCATGATTTCCCATGAATTCTCTCTGAAAAATGGTCACGCCCTAAAATAGCGGAGTGCGACCGGCGCTCAACCGAGTGAACCCGGCCGAGCAAGCCTATTCGATTTTCTTGTACCCAAACTCACCCATGAATGGAGATAATACATATTTTCATTAATTAGACAATAAGTTGATCATATCTACAATACCAATTCATTACCAATAGTTTCATCATTTTAAAGTCTCAAATTTCACACACATTTTTCATAGTCTGAAATGGAACAAGTAATACAACCACAACATAACATTGTTTGACTTTCCCAGCACCAATATACAACCCATACTAAGTCTATGGAATATCTAATAGATACATAAGAGTATTATCATAATGCCGGCAATAAGGCCCCAGCTATACTCAAACACAATATACAAGGAACAAAGGATACATGACCCAGAAATGAAGTAGGGCTCACCAAGTTTGTTGGGAAGAGGGTACACTGCTATCACTGATCAGTGTCTCCTACTGTGGAACCACTTGCATCCATTGAAGATGCAGCGCCCTTGGCAAAAGGGACGTTAGTACATGTGGAATAGTACTAGTATGAATGACAAAACACCCTCTCAATAGAATAATTAATAATACAAGTAAGGACAATCATAATATCAGTGGAAGCCTCAAACAACATCAAACCTCAAATTAGGATCAAAACAATGTTTAAATAAATTTCCATATCTTAAGTTAGAGGTCTTTAGTACCAATATGCCATCATTCGTGATACCAATATTCACAATACTAATACCACCGTACGTTTAGCACGGAGTCCGATCATGACTCAATCGTCTAGGCCAACTCATTTTGAGGCATCAACCAAAATCATAATTTCCAGCACAATCGCCACCACGTGTGCGGTATGGCGTACGATCACGACTCGATCGTCTAGGACGTCTCATTCGAGACATCAACCTTTTTATACCAATCATCTCATTTCATGCTTCTTTCCCATCTTTTCATTTCATTGGCACTAGTGGCAACAATTATAAAAATCATTCTTGGCATGTCGGCCGTATTTAGTATTTCATGCTCACCTCTTCACTTTCAAACATCATCATCATCATCAACAATAACTAAAATTCAATTCAAGGTTTGTAGTACACATGTGAGCAATTAATAGTCTTAGGCACATAAAGATTTTTCACAAAATTTGGCAAAATAGCCTTCGTTTGAACTTGACTTGAAAGCGAAACATTATTAATGCACAACCCATACCTTGAACCCATTCTCAAATGATAACATGACATGAAAATAGCATTTGGTATACATATTGAACATATAGCTTTTAACACAAATTTATTCGGAATAGCCAACTTTATAATGAACCACTCGGGACTTACATAAATTACATGAATATCGTGGGATTCAATTCTAAGAGAAGAGTTTAGCCAACATACCTCACTTGAGCTTCCTTAAACTCTAAAATGTTTCGAAAATCGTAGAAACTTTTATCTATTTTAGAAATGTAACAAATTGAACCAAAGTTAGGAAGATGATCATAGTTCTAGCTCGTTTGAGCATTTTATCGAACACTAGGTGTGTATTAAGATTTCAAAGTTCTTTTATGGAGGATTCCATCATCCCACAACCCATTCTTTATCATTTTTAGCTCAACAATCATCCTACACCCCTTGATAACACATGCATGCAAAATAACCAACTCCCATATCCAAGAATTATATTACTAATTACCCATTTCTAGTTAACTTTTGAAATGAAGGACTAGGGTGTAGAATATTACCTCGAGGATGAAGATCTTGTGAGTTTTCCTTGTGAATTTCCCCAAATCTTGAGCAAAGATTGATGAAACATTAGCCTACGGATTCCTCTCTCTCTAAAACACTCTCACTTCTCTCTAAAACATCAGATTTTTGCTTCAAAAGAGACCCTCTACCTCAATATATCGAAATAGGGTCGGGTCAAAAATTAGAAAACAAAACTGCCCCGACACAGGTTTGCGGTCACATATGCGACCATATAATAATTACGGTCCGCAGAATAGGCCGCATAATTGGCCTCCGGAATTAGGAAAACTCTGCCTGGGTTTGCGGTCACTGTGGCCCGTAGACCTATTCTGCGGTCACATAATGAACCGCAGAACAGTTTTGCGGTCGCATAGTCGACCGCAGAATGGCATCCAAACCTGCCCATTCCTGCCTCACTCTGCGCCCTATATGCGGTCCGTGGAGTGATTCTGCGGCAACATAGTGGGCCGTAGAAATGCATTTTTCTGCTCAAAATTTTCCTTTACTTTCCAGCGCACTGTTCAACCTAAAATGTCCGAGCCCAACACGTAAGCCTACTCCACTATCACGAAACCTTAAATTCCTTTGCGAAGTTTTACAGTGCCTTACAAAAATCACCCAAAATCGTGTTGGAAATGTTATAAATGAAGCCAAAATCGCAGACCTTGTTTTTAACATTCTTTCTAGGCTTTTCGCACCTGCGGCCAGCATTCCACATCTGCGGAACCGCTTCTGTGGTGCATTTTCCGCTTTTGCGGAAACCACTTGGTTTCCCAAACTTCACACCTGCGGGTGCGCTTCTGCGAGCCCCTCAACGTGCATGTGAGCGCGCAGGTGCGGAAAAATCATCGCACCTGCGAGCTCTACCCAACTCCCCTCATGGTCACATCTGTGCTCGTCAACTCGCACCTGCGACACAAAATTCAACAGGTGCGACTGAACCAGAAGATTAAAATTTCAAGATTTTTCCTTAAGTCCGAATTTTATCTATTAACCATCCGAAACTCGCCCGAGGCCCTCGGGACCTCAACCAAATACACCAACAAGTCGTAAAACATCATACAAACTTAGTCGAAACCTCAAATCACATCAAACAACGCTAGCAACACGAATCACACCCAAATTCAAGCTTAACAAAAACTAACAAATTCTAACTTCTACATTCGATACCGAAACCTATCGATTCAATTCCGATTGACCTCAAATTTTGTACACAAGTCATAAATGACATAACAAAGCTATTCAAATTTCTAGAATCGGATATCGATCCCGATATCAAAAAGTAAACACCCCGGTCAAACTTCTAAACTTAAATTTTTATTTTAGCCATTTCAAATCTAATTTAACTATGGACTTCAAAAAACTTTTCCGGACACGCTCCCAAGTCTAAAATTACCATACGGAGCTATTGGAATCATCAAAATTCTATTCCAAGGCCATTTATACATAAGTCAACAACCGGTCAACCTTTTCAACTTAAGCTTTAAGGCTTGGAACTAAGTGTTCCAATTCATTATGAAACCTCTCCGACGAGTCACAAAATTATAATTGAACACAGGATAAGTAGTAAATGGGGGAACGGGTTTGTAACGCTCAAAACAACCGGTCGGGTCGTTACATTCTCCCCCACTTAAACATACGTTTGTTCTCGAACGTGCCAAGAGTTGTTCCTAAGACTTTAAATAACTGTTCCACCTTCCCACGCACATACCCGGGGCTGATCCCACGTAACCCTATTATATATAGGCTTGACAAAACAACACAACTGAAAATCATTAATTTAACCTTAGCCCAAAAACTTTGGAATTCAATTCCCAACATTTAGAATTTCTTACAAGACCCGAATATCACATTTACACACTGTATAAGTCTGAACAAGTTGTATCGAGCCATAACCATATCCACAGATATAATCACATAGCATACTACACAACTTGCATGCTCGTAGCACCATTCCCGGTCACAGTAACTACTCCAAAACCAACTCAGTACTGGTATTAAACCCCATATCAAAAAAACCTCATTCCAAAACCTTCGTACACTGCTGATAATAAACGAAACATACATGAACTCACAATCACTCACCAGATCAACAGGTCACAGAGCTTTCCCTCGTTCAACAAGTACCATGGCCAATTATTTAAGCCGAATTCCAAATTATTCTTCCAACGCGCTGTAATCAAACCTAATAGTATCCATTCTAGGTCTAATGATCTTATATTATTTAACACAACTATGCCACAGACATTCCACACCAATATAACTCAAGCCACAAGTGCGCAATCTGTGTACCCAAAAATGGAAAATGTCTCAAAAAAAGAACCGTTTTGCAAGTTCAAGAAATACCACCACAACTGCAATGTTGTGAGCTCATCATATATAGTAACACCAAGACACACGAACCTAATAATGATAACCAGCCTTCCCAGAGCTCACATTAACATCAACCGCACGACATGGTCACAGGCCTCCAGTACAAGCATATTATACGGGAGCAATTAAACAAGTACACATGTATTTGATAAATGAAATAAGACTTTTATGCTCCTGGACCGGTATAAATAACATGCCATAGAGTAGGCATGTGCAAAGTGTGCTATCACAACTCAATTCAACACGTTAACACATAAATAGCAACTATCAAGTTTACTCAGAGAATCAGCCTCGTTGTAACCTCAAGTATAGCCCAGATAGTTCTCAACAAAGGTACGAATACGAGAAAGAATTACTTTATGCTTAATAGTCAACTCTAGGCATATCATAGTTTAAGCATTCTTTCGAGTATGAGTACCCGCCCTGATGCCCGCACATGGGCTAAAACCTCACATATGTGCGCACTCATAGCGCATAGCTCTCACAAATAATTAACGCAACTAGTGCCTCCACTGAGTTTAAATAAAACACTCACCAAAACCCTGAAACATTATGTTTTTGAGAACTCCCAGTCTCCAAATTCATAGAACACATGAATCATCATAACTTATCCCAACTCCAGCACTGGAATGACTAACACATCTTTCATGTACGATCATCCCACGAGGAATACTTTCATAATTCTTCCATGCCACATAGAAATAATTTGAATATCAGCAGTCTATCTACTAGGTGAGTACTGCAATACCAATGAACATTTGTAAGTCAAAACACAATGCACCATTTGAAATGCGCACCCTTCTCAAGGATTACCGAGCAGTTATAACATTCATATAAATTTCTGAAATTGACCATTCTGTCCAAAATTCGTGATCTTCCTTTCAAGAATGAACTGGCACCTTGTACATGTAAATCTAAATCCCGCACAACACATAACATCTATCATGCCATCATGTAAAAAGCACAAGAATCTCATTATCAACTCTTGGTCAACAACAAATTACATACCTGGTTAGTTAGAAACCTTTCTCTTGCTTCATTCCCGGAGAAAATCACAATACAAAATACGTTCCCCATACCGATAGAGAATATCCGGTTCAAACCATGGTAGAAAGCATCAAGAACACTTTGAAATCCATTTGCACATAACCAAGCTATCATAACTACATTTCTCTAACTCGACCAAGCCACACAGGTCACCAAACCCAAGAATATTGCCACCAAAACATTTGTAGAGCTTCACCACATCCTAATTACTCAAAAGAACTGAGCATACTATTACTAAACTGGTCTAGCCTACTACCCAGTTGTCCTATTTACTTCGAGTTTCTTCTGAATTACCCTCAAGTTGACACTTTTCCTTGTCAGAACACTACGATCCTTACCCAAATATCACTACAAGATATCCTAACATAAATCTTACCGCCATAAGGCCCAGAAGCCATTGTATTCTTCTTAATCACCACAAAAGTACCACAACCGAGACCCCCACACTGAAAATACCTTATTTAGACTTAAAATTATTCCTTTTTAGCTTTTATTGCACTAAAATGTAGAATCCATTGTCATACAGAATTATCGCAAGTCTAGGCACCATCCAGTGTCAATAACCGATTTTGGCGATATACAAATTCCGAAAATATTTCAATTGACGCATACCTTTTGAATCCATTAGAACCCTTTCGAACGTCACCCACTATGCTCAAATCTAAATTGCACCGCCCAAATGGGCCAAAAGACACAAGCCCCTTTAGCACAATAGCCCCCAAAGAAGTAACCCTGCCTTAGCACCACCAATCAAATTCATACTTCGTGCGCACTACATGTTTCAAAATAATAATTAATCATGAAAGGAGCGCAGATGAGACCATGAGGGGAGATGAGGAGCGCGGTGAGGGGCTCGCAGAAGCGCACACGCAGGTGCAGGGTTTTGAGCGCAGGTGCAAAATTTGGGAAACCAAGTGGTTTCCGCAGAAGTGGAAAATGCATAGCAAAAGCCGTTTTGCAGGTGCGGAATTCTGGTCGCAAGTGCAAAAAGCCTGGACAGAATGTTAAAAATAAGGGCGATTTTGGCTTCATTTCTAACATTTCCAACACGTTTTTGGGCGATTTGTTAGAGAGAATTCACGGGAAATCTTGAGATAATTCACTTGTCACCATTGTTAGTCAATAATATTGGATTATCATTGAGTATTTCGACTAGATTACATGTTTTTGAGGTAAAAATAGAGGATTTGTGCCTAGGGATTTTAAAATAAGAATTTGAGATTTGGAGGTCGAGATGATGTCGGAATTTGGTAAAATTTATATGCTTGGACTCGTGGTTGAACAGGCGTTCATATTTTGTATCTTTTTTGGGCTTCGAGATGTGGGCCCCACAGGTGATTTTTGAGTAAAATTTTGAATTTTGTTGGAAAATTAGTATTTTCATATGAAATTAATTTCAATACTTTGTATTGACTAAATTGAATTAATTGTGACTAGATTTGAGCCATTCGGAAGTTGATACGCGCAGAATGGAATTTCTGGAGTATTGTTTAGCTTGCTCAACATTGGATTCGGCTTGTTCGAGGTAAGTAACACTTTTAAAGTTGGTGCTGAGGATATATGAAACCCCAAATTACTATGTGATCGGTATTGAGGTGACGCACATGCTAGGTGACGGGCGTGTGGGTGTGCACCGTGTGAATTACGACTCCGTTATTTATGTGATACTGTGTAATTACCTGACCTTATCTGTAACCATGAAATCTCTACGTACTAGAGTTATTGAGCTGTGATCCATGTTAGAAACGATGTCTAGGCTACATGCTTATTATGTTGGGGACCCATTGAGTTATTTACTCAAATTGAAATTTCATACCTACATATTGACACATCATATCATCATTTTTGGGCTAGTTTCCTAACATTATGAGCCCGAAAGATTGATGATTGAGTGAGGTCGAGGGCATGATTGTGAGGATATTCATACTATTGCACGTGAGTTGTTCGTGCATCACGTGAGTTGTCCGTGCGGATACAGATATTGATACTATAGCACGTGAGTTTTCTGTGCAGCACGTGAGTTGTCCGTGCGGTTTATAGCGCTTGGGGTGAAGGAGAACCTCTAGAGTCTGCACACACCCCCAATGAGAGCGGTTGATTTATATTGAGGGATGGATCTTCCCTGGATATGGATCTTGTCCGAAGCATTTATAATTGGGGATGGATCTTCCCCACGGGTTGGATTGGCCCTACTTAGTACTGAGTGACTGATGGTCAGTTGATGTATATATTCTGGGATGGATCTTCCCTGGGCCGGATTGGCCATATACAGTATTACGTGATTGAGCATGATGAGTGGAGAGTTTGAGACAGTGAGATTGAGTACTCTGAGAGTGTGATTACATGAATTCATCTCTGAGATACATTGCATTGACATGCACACATGATATACATGCATAGATATGTATATTCCTCATGTTGTACGGTATCACGTCATTCATGACTTCTCACACATATTGACATATGGTCATAGTGATGCATTTTACACTAGCTAATTAGAAAGAAAATAAAACATCTTATTTATTGTTGGAAAGAATTTTTGGAAAAATTATTGTTTTCAAACTTACTCATATTTTTGGCAACTTCGGTAAACGACTTGGGTTTTCACTGATACACTTGAAAGGCAGAACTATTTTCAGAAATCATGATTAAGATGAGTATTTTATCTCTAGGTTACTTCTTTTATTACTTGCTTTACGTTGTTATGGACTGTTGTTGGCTATTGGTGTTGGACCCGACATGTGTTCCAGCTCATCACTACTTTCAACCTAAGGTTAGGTTTGTTACTTATTGAGTACATGGGGTCGATTGTACTCATACTAAACTTCTGCACCTTGGGTGCAGATGTTGGTTGCTGATGTTGCTGTAATCGATGGGAGCTGGAATTGAAGACGTACCAGCATTTCGGTTGTAGCTACCTCTTATTCATGGTAGCCTTAGATTTATAAAAATCTGTTTATGTATATTTCGAACAGATGATGTATTTATTTCATACTAGCTTTGTAAATTCTAATCTTAAAAGCTCATGATTTGTACTACCAGTTCTTGGTGAAATGTATTAATTTAAGATATTGTTTTTAATTAATTGCCTTATTAATTTCTTTGGAATTAGTTAGTTGTTAATTGGATTACCTAACGGGTTAGGTTAGGTGCCATCACGACTAGTTGGATTTTGGGTCGTGAGAACATACCAAATACAATAAAAGTCTAACTTGCTCTATAGCGGGGTCATCCACTGATTTTGGTGGATAGCTAGTCGGATTTACAAACTGTGTTACCTGCGCCAAATGTAATTTTAAATAAAAATATTAGTTCATTTTGTATGTGAATAAAGATTATTGAACAAACTGAATACATAAAACACTAACGTGCTCCACAACATGGTCATCCACTAGATCTTCTAAAAGACATTCACTCCTCAATCTGGCCCCGATCCAAGCAGAGGCGAATCCACGATTTAAAGGTTCCGGGTGTCATACTACTTTAGAGATAGACGTATTGCTATTTACACGGTCCAAATAGATATAGGTTTCGGTTTGAGTTGTTCATTTTTTTGATTTATATAGGCAAATAGATCGAACGAAAAAATATAATAATTATGACAACTTTGCGCAAAATATAAAACTTCTAATAGTATTATCTCATTTCACAAACTTAGAACACCTTCCTACAAAATAAAAGTTTAATCTAATTCATAATTAATTCGAATTCAATAAAGGAATCACACCCCTTTTTATCAATGCATAATCCCAAATTCCACTCGCTCAAAGAAAAATACAGCAAGATGTTCAATTCTTAACAATTAAATCTTAAGAAATAGATCAATCTTCAATGAACTTGTACAGGAGAAAAGAAAATTTTCCAAATAGTTGAAATAATAATGCTAGTAGACTGTAAATCAAGCTTAGAAGCCAGATAGTTTGACTAGGGCCAATAAATCATTGAGAGTTTAGACCTCCAAAATTCTAGTTCAAAAATTTTCTACTTTCCTAGTGTAGCTAGAAATTGTTCTATGTTCTAAGTTTCAACATAATAGCATTTTACTTCACAAATCACAATAGGCACAAGTCACTAGAGTAAGTCAAATTAAAATCGTTGACCTGCAGGCAAAATGGTGCGTAGTACCATTCTATCAAAGTTTCTTGGCCTTCAAGAGTCAATCTACATCTAAAGATAAATTCTAAAATATCAAATTGTATTTATATAGCAACAAGGCAAGTCATATTAAGCCGATGAAAGAAGTAGCGGTGTCGACGAGAGTCCGAAACAAAAGTGTGGTTCTTTTGGACTCAAAAAATCATAATGCGTGAAAAAAAGACTGTGCACCATAATATGTATAGCGCAGTTATTCACTGCGCTATACCTTAACGGTACGTTTGTCCGTAAAGGTATAGCGCAGTCAATAACCGCGCTATACATAAATGTTGGGCCCACCAATATTTCTTGTATTGAATTAACTAACACACCAATTATTCATAAGGTATAGCGCGGTAAATAACCGTGCTATACATAAAAGTTAGGCCCACCAATAATTCTTCTGGACTTAACTGACACACCAATAATTCATAGGGGTATAGCGCACATATTTAAGGTGCTATACATCAAATAATTGTACCCCCAGACTGGTTTTTTCCTTATTTAAAGAGTTTCAGGATTTTGTAAAAATCCATTCAGGATCTTTCAAGTGTTCCGAAATATTTGTTCGTTAAATATTTGTTCGTTAAGTTATTTTGCATTTTGTCATAATGTCTGAAGAGCGAAGAAT
Source organism: Nicotiana tomentosiformis (assembly GCF_000390325.3). NCBI lineage: Eukaryota > Viridiplantae > Streptophyta > Magnoliopsida > Solanales > Solanaceae > Nicotiana > Nicotiana tomentosiformis. The sequence continues at coordinate 76,731,917 of NC_090822.1, read as the reverse complement.
TAGGGTTTCATTATATTGGGGTGAGGGGTGAGGTTGTAGTGGAGAATAACCTAGTATGCTATAGTTATTCTCCACAGTGTCATGTTAAGTTGCCACTTACAATAGAGTATACATTGGTATAGTTGTTACGTAAAAAAATGAGTGTGAGCAAACGTTGGGTGAATATTAAAGTAACCAAAAAATATCTGTTTTCTGTTACTCCGAAAGGTGTTGCTTGTTATGTTGAGTTTAACATCTAAGACTATATAACTCTGAGAGGTTTTTTGAGGACTTCGGATGAACACCGGGAATTTCTTATGATACAAATGTTGGAAATGTACGTTAAGGTTGAAGACATTCGCAATAATGAGGTTCCGCAAAGTAGGGATATCCCTCAATCATCGGGTGGTTATTTTGGATCATTTTTAGCCGAACAGGTTCCGGGTGAAAGAGTTTGGCCTGATATAAACCTATCTCTCCGGCGAATGAGGAGCGAGGATATAATTTCTCCTCAAGTTTACATAATCCACATGCCGAGTGGTAAACTTCAATTTTCCTCTGTGTTACGATGTTTAGTTTTATGTATTGGATTTATATTAACACTCATATATTTCCTAGGGGTACCGTCCAAATACGCATTTTACAAGTTATGAACCAACGACCAGTTAGAATATGCCTAATTTTGGTATGTTTGATTATGGTGGTCCATCCGGGAGTCATCATCAACAGGTTAATGTGCATCATGGGATATCAACATATTATGATTTGTAAGTGAAGTGATAAAGTTTATATATAAAGTTTGGATCAATTTGAGAAACTTATTATTTTATTGGTAGTGTAGTGAATAGTGATTATTTGCCCGAAGACGACATATTTAATCGGGATCGGGCAGATGAGCAGAGTGAGGAAGAGAATAGTGATTATAACAACAATGCTGATGAGTCTGGAGATGATACACCCTTCCCTGATGAGGGTGATGATGTTGAGGACGAGAATGCTAAACCTGATTTGACGAGGGAGCATGCTCCACCTTCCGTTAGACCAAGAGTGTACGAGTCCTACGTGTCGTTTCATTCAAGGAATATTCCCTACCTTGATCATTTGCCAGGTATGCCGGATGTGGATGCTCTCACGAGGGATCTTGACAAAATTCGGACAGCAATGCGGGAGAATCTAGAGCAAAGGTGTTGTCAAAGGGCATGCTTTTTGCTGATAAAGCATGCCTAAGCAGGACGGTGCAAATGTACAGCATAAAAGAGTGTCGTGAGATCGTGGTTCATGAGTTATCTCCGGACGTATACAAGTTGATTTGTCGTAGATGGTTTGCGTGCTGTAATTGGATGATGCATGCGAGGAAGCTGAAAACAAATATGTGGGTTGTGGGTAAATACATTGGCACTCACAATTGTGAAATGGACACATTTAGTGGGAATAATTTTAACTTGAATGTTGACATGATTTCTCTTTTCTTGATTCCACACATTGAAGTATCCATAAGGTACAAGATCAAAGAGTGTATAACATTTGTCCACCAGGTATTTGGATATACCATTACCAAAATAGAGGCATTTCTCTAGTGCAAACGTGCGTTTGGAATTGTTTATGGTATATGAGAAAAGTCCTTTGCCTCTCTACCCAGGTACATGGCTGCATTACAACACTTTAACCCCAGTACTGTTGTTGAATGGAAGTTTGAGCGAAGTCCGAGAATACCAGGGCATTTAAACCAGCTATTGATGCTTTTGTGCATTGTCGGTCGGTAATATCCATAGACGACACTCTTGTCTAAAGAAATTATGATATTAAGTTGTTGATCGATGTTGCAGTAGATGTTAATGGAAGTATATTTCCCCTAGAATTTTCTATTTGTGCCAATGAAATCCAAGAGACGTGGACATTATTTTTGAACCACTTGAAGGAGTACGTTATCAGACAGTGTTCAGGTATTTGTCTAATATCTGATCGGCATGGCCGTATTTTATATTATGTACAGAATATGCGTGCATGGCAGGAACCATATGACTATCACCGTTACTATGTTAGGTACTTAAAGGCCATCTTCCAGAGGGCTTATCCGAACAAGTACTTGTATGATTCCATAAACTCCATGAAATGGGTGTTTGTATCATGGCTTACAAAATAAGAGGTTCCTCTGATAAAAAGGCAGCCTCTATGATTGTAGCTGGATTCACTGGTATGTTAAAATATTGGTGGGATAATTATTTCACCGAAGATGTTATACAAGCCATTTATTCTGCTACAGCCATTGAAACTGTAGTCAAAACTAAGCCATGTTGGCAGTATACGTACTTAGTATGAGCAGCTAAGTACATATACTGTCTAGGGCATGGAAAAATTACTTTCAATTATGTTAATTTAAACTTTAATTATACTTATATCTATCTGTTATACTGTTCTTTAAACTCTTGTTCTTAAAATGTTTCTTAGTCATGCATGAGGTATTTATTTTCTCTATAACTATGAGGTAACCGATTAATATCCGGTTCAGATGTTGGCTAGCCTGAAAGAAATAGGTCAATGTTGCCGAGGTAGGCGTTTAGACCTTGCTAGTTGATCCCGTCGCTAAGATGACTTTAGAGAAAACAGATGTAAACCCAAGAAGACTCTACTAAGAAGCCACTAGATCTAAGAAGTTAAGGTACAATATCTGTTAGATAGTTACATATTTACTGTTTATTTATACGTATTGAATAGTTATTTTAGCCCTACAAGCCCCTAGACCGTATTTTCATATCATGAATTCAAACCAGCATGTTTTGAATAGTGTTAATTTATCTTCTGCAGCAACTAAGATTGCTAAACTAGAAACTGATTTACAAAATTTGAACATCCCCAATGAACCTTTTAAAAAGATTTATGAATTAGAAAATTTCAGTTTCATTAAGAAGCATAACATCAAGACTTGTGAGTCCACTATTGCTATTAATAATTCATTAGAAATTATTAAATTATTTTCTGAGCAAGATTTGAATAGATATAGACGTCAATTCAATTACTTGCATATTAGTCTGGTTCAGATTGCTGTCAAACCTCTCTTTAGAAAAGGTTTAGACGTACCCATCTGCGTCCTTCTAAGAGATGCTCGTCTCTTAAACTTCGACGACTCTCTCTTAGGAGTCCTTTAAAGTAACCTAGCCAATGGTCCGGTATACTTTAATTGATATCCCAACTTCTCGGTAGTTATCAATGACCCTAATGTCATGGATACTTTGACCTTAAACGTCAAAACCAAGAACATGAATAGCAAAGCTAATACTCGTGAAGTAGCTATCATTCATAGAGTCTATTATAAATTTATGGACACTACTCTTGCACCTAGAGCTCGAGTTGAAAGTGTCAAAGGAGTCACCATGCTTATGGAAGCAAACACTGATCATAACACAGTATTTGTTCCTAGACTCCTTAACTGGAATGATATACTCACAAGTGATGAATGGCACTTCGATGCCATAACTCAACCTTCTACTTCGAATCTCGAAAGATCTCAAATTGAACAGGTGATTCAATTTCCTGATGGATCTATAGATATCAAATTCTTAGGTACAAGTTCTAATCTTTCGAGCAGGACTAGTTCCTTTAGAAGAAGGTCTACTATCCCTTTTGTACCTTCTTCTTCTAAACCCTCGGAGGAAAGCGTAACTGAAAACGCAACTTCCGTTCCAATTATTGGTAACGACAAAGGGAAAGTTACGGGAGTAGATTTCTCCCATACAGTCCCAAAAGTCTATTACCAAAATCATCCTGCTAGTTCAACCCCTAGCGATATGTATCCTCCTCAGGAAGATTTTCCTGAATTCCTTAAGACGATTAAGTCTGGTGACCCTTACACTACAGATCCAGAAATCATCAATCGTCTCTGGACCCATCCTGATAATATACCAAAGAGAAAATGGTATGTTGCCACTTATTCTCTTAAGCAAAGAGAAAACTTCAGAGATTGCTGGATGTCGGACATGAAAAGAATGACATGTGAAATTGATTTCTTCAGATGGTTCGAAATATCCGGTAAATTTGAAAGCCAAAATGATTGTTTACAGGTCCTTATCAATAAATGGTACACTACTAATAACAAAGTTGTTGAGTCTGTTACTCCTCATCTAGAAGGAATAAAAATCCCAGTATCCAATACTGTAGTCTCTACCTCTCCTTTCAAAACCCAAAGCGAGAAACCCAATAGTATGGCTGTTTGTTCAGATATCGATCGAGTCATTGAACAAAATAATTATACCAATCAACTCCTTCATGTTGTCTCTAAACAAATAGAAGACTCCAAGGAAAAACCTCTATTCAGTGGAAAGCCTACCCTTTCACAGCCCAGCACTAGTCGGAGTATTGAACCTAAACCAGGTTTCAAAATCACTGAGTTCTCCAAAGACAAGTACCCAAAACTTAATGATACTTTCGATGTTTCAAGAGACATTCTTGAGAAAATCAACAATCAACTGGCTAGTTTCAGTATTTCCAAAGAAATTCCTAAAGAAGGGAATATTCTCACTATCCAAGAAAAGGAAGCTCTTCTTCACAAACTCTCAGAAGAATGCCATTATAACTTCAAAAATTATCACAAGCGTCCTTCATTTCCTGACATTCAGTACGAGGAAAACCATTTTATTGCCTCTACATCTCATGAAGGAAGAAGCATAATCGAATGGAATATAGATGCTTTAGCAGAGCATCAAATATACCATAAACTCCATGAAATGGGTGTTTGCATCACGGCTTACAAAATAAGAGGTTCCTCTGATAAAAAGGCAGCCTCTATGATTGTAGCTGGATTCACTGGTATGTTAAAACATTGGTGGAATAATTATTTCACCGAAGATATTAAACAAGCCATTTACTCTGCTACAACCGTTGAAACTGTAGTCAAAACTGAGAGTGTCATGGAAACTACTTCTCAAATAACTAGAGAAGACACTTGCTCTACACTTCTCTACCAAATTGCAAAACACTTCATTGGAGAACCCAAACTCTTCCAAGATAGAAGTTTACAAATCCTAAACAATCTATCTTGCCTATCTTTATATGACTTTATCTGGTATAAAAACCAATTTATCAGCAAGGTCATGATTAGACCTGACTATCATCTAGACTTCTGGAAAGAACGTTTCATTAGCGTTCTTCCCCCACTGTTTGCAAGCAAGGTCCGAACAAAGATCCAAGATCGTTGTGATGGTAAAATTCCTTACCATCAAATGACCTATGGAGACCTTGTCGGTATCATTAACGTTGTAGGACTTGAGCTCTGCATGGATATCAAGCTAAAAAATCAGCTCAAAAAGGAGCTACACTCCTCTAGAAAAGAATTAGGAAGTTTCTGTCAAGATTTCGGTTATACCAACATTGTTGCCCCCTCCACTCACTCTTCTAGAAAGAACAAATCTTATAAATCTTCCAGAAAGATTCATCGTAGAAAATCTCATAGAAATTCCGAAGGCCATCCTAGGAAGAAATCCAAATTTAGAAGACCTTCAAAATCTTCCAAAAATAAAGATGTATGTTGGAACTGTGGCAAAACCGGCTATAGAGCCAATGAATGCAAGTCTGACAAGAAGAAGAAGAAAATCAATCTTCTAGAGATTAATGGAGATACCAAAAAGGAACTATTCTCTATCTTAGAGGAAGATGATATTGATTCTTCTCCTTATTACTCATCAGATGAATATAGTGACGAAGAGAATATCAACATCGCTTATAATTCTGATTCAAGCCAATCTGGCACTGAATGCCACTGTTCTGGAGCTTTCTGTACATGTGACACTACTCCAGTCTCTGTTAAGGTTCTTTATGATAGCTCTAAAGAGGCTATTTACGATGTGATACAACACATCAATGATGATGAAACTAGGAAACGATATTTGATGAAACTAGGAAACGATATTTGATAGAACTCAAAACCTAGCCCAATTATTGAACCATTCAGCATGAAGCAAGTCATGTCTCGGTTCGATAAACCTGCTGAACCCTCAATCTCTGATTTAAGACATGAAGTCTTAGAACTCAAAGAAGAGATTAAAAATAACAAATCCAGACTTGGAAAAGTCGAGCTTGATGTTCTTACAGAACAGGTTCTCAAAGAAGCTAAGACTTATGAACATAAGTCAGAAAATGAAGGAGAACCTGAACTTCATGAAAGTGAGTATCATTCTGAGAATGAAAACTCTATCGATCTTCGTCTTACTCAAGATAAGACTTCATCATCCCAAACTCCCGGTCTTACGGTTATTACTAGTATCAAACCTCAGAGTTTCCATATTCCAATCAAGATTGTTATTAACAAAATTGCTTTATTTATAGTGGTGCAGATCGTAACTGTATCATGAAAGGTATTGTTCCTACCCAATATTTAGAAAAAAGTACTTCTAAACTATACTTCGTAACAGGAGAACAGCTTCGTATTAACTACAAGCTCTCCAAAGCTCATATCTGTAACAATGGTATTTGTTTAACAAATGATTTTATTATTACTGAGGACATTAGTGAAGATATCATCTTAGGAATTCCTTTTATCACTTAGATAAAACCTATAATTACTGGATTAGACGGTATTTCTACACACATATTAGGAAAAGAATTACATTTTCCTTTTGTTAAAACTCTTTCACAAGATGAAAGTAATTTTATTAGAAAAAACATTGTTTTTCGTATAAACAAACTGTCTCAGCATGTAACCTTTTTAAAGGATGAAATAAAAGTTAAGAAAATCGAGCAGATTTTAAAAACCCCGGGTTTTGTTTCCTAAAATAGCTAATCTTCAAAACAATGTCAAAAATCTTATTTCAAAACAGATATTTGGTAAATGGCAAGCTCTACTATCTAGATTTGATTTTAAAATTGATTTCATTAAAGGAGAAAATAATTCTTTACCTGATTTTCTAACAAGAGAATTTTTACAGGAAAAAAATGAGGCCCTTCAAGCCTAACACCCCTTCCAAAGGAAAGGAAATCACTAAACCTCAAATGGCTAGACCATTTGTTCCTCTTCCAATTACTCCCAGTAAAACAACAACCCCGCAAAGGCCACAACTTTCTTTTCAGAACCGATATACAGCTCTAGCTGAATATCCAAAATTACCAGCACCCCTTACAGCTCCCTCAGAGAAGCTTACCAACCCCCAACCTAATAAACCTTTTGAAAAAGGATCAGCCTCTAGCTCCTCAGTTCAGACCAAGGAAACCTACGCCATAAAAGTTCCAGAAACTTTCGCAGAAGCAGTCAACCCTTCAGCAAAGAAGGCATAAGAAGATCTTCACAAAGAAGAAAAATTTGATTATATAACCATTCAGGTATTACCCATATTAGCTCTAGACAAGGAATATGAAGGTCTCAGACTAGAAGACCTTATCAAACCATGATTTACGGATTTTAATTATGTGGATACTGATAGTCCATACAAGACAAGAAGGTTCTATGAAGCTATTCTCATCGACACAGACTCCATTGAAGTAGAACATACTTTGTGCGATAATAGACCAGGGTTTATTAATTACTCTAGGATTACTATAAAGAAAATTCCATCACCTTTTGAGTGGTTTGTAGATCATTTGCACACACCAGTAGCACTAACCATGACGCATCGTCCCCAAACTTACAACTGGCATGACTACAAAGCTGCTTGGTTCAATTTCCTATATCATAGACCAGGACATACTTGGTTTGTCAAATATAGCCTAGAAGTCACTAAGGCTACAATTCCTAAGTGGTTCTACGAGTGGTGGAACCTATTCAGAGAAAATAAAGAAATCCTCCCACAACAATTCCTCAACAGGTTTGATGATTTTCAGACCAAATAAGCCATCTCTACTTTACCTGAGCACATTAAAATGTGTAAATATTTTATCCAAAAATGAATTTTCTTCATTATCAGTTGAAGGCAGAATTTGATAGAATCAAATATTTGTCCAAAGAAGTCAAGATCAAAGGATGGACTCCTAAACAACAAGTCCTCAAGGTTCCGAAGAACATCCAGCAAAACTCAACTAAAGTTTCACCTTCCAAGACAGCTCTCAAAGAAAAGCTAAAACAAGCCTTACAAAACATAGATAACTATGAAGTAAGCCAGATCATGCAATTGATTGAAGACGCTGCTTCTACAGGAGAAAGCAGTAACGGAGACATGTGCGACCCAAAGGGGATAGCTTTGGCGTACATGGACCCCAATTACGACTAAGAAGTCTGCATCAGCCACGATCGAGAAGTCTGCATCAAGAAAGGAATCTTATTCTTTTTACTGTTCACTTTTAGAAAGAAAATAACTTTTACTGTTTACTTTTTGAAAAGTCGGACCACCCATTATAGATTGTTGGCCACCTTTGTTTGTCGAACAAATCAAGCCACACATTTGTACGCCTAAGATTAAAGGCATCTTTTTGAAGAATCTCTTTAGCAGACTTACAATCTACTCTTACTAAACATTCTTTGTTAATAAGATCATCTTGAAATTTAGTAATACATAGTACTATAGACAAGACTTCTTTCTTAACAGTAGAATAGTTTTTCTGAGCGGAATTCCAGATTCCTGAAGTAAAACGAACTAGTTGTTCAGAGGACTCAGTGGAAATCTATTATTTAAAAATACCTCCATAACCTATGTCTGAAGCGTCTGTTTCAACAATCATGGAGGCTTCTGGGTTAGGGATTCCTAAGCAGGGAAGGTTTTGTACTAAATTTTTGATTCGGATGACAGACTGTGTCTGTTCTGAGCTCCAAGGGACTGGATTCTTCCTAAGTCATTTGTAAAGAGGTTCACAAACCTGTCTAATGTTTGGGATAAAATCAGCAACGTAGTTGAGGCTTCCTAAGAATCCTTGGAGCTGAGTCTTATCAGTAATCTCATTAGGAAATTTGGATGAGAACTCAATAGCTCTACAAATAGGTTTGTAAGATCCTTGGTATAGGTCATGACCTAAGAATCTAATGGATATTTGGAAGAGCTTAATCTTCTGGGCACTAACTACCAATCCATTTCTCTTAACAACTTTGAGAAAAGTGTTGAGATGCTTAAAATGAGAATCTATGTTTTCAGAGAAGTTAAGAACATCATCTATGTAAACAATAGACATATAACTGTAATCGTTAAAGATGGAGTTCATGATGTTCTGGAACTCAGATGGGGAATTCTTGAGTCCAAATGGCATTACATTCCATTCGTATTGACCGAAAGGAACATTAAAAGCCATTTTGTATCTGTCTTTCTCAGCTACTTGAATTTGCCAGAAACCAGATTTCATATCGAACTTACTATATACATTGGCCTTGTAAGTTTTTATCAAGAGATCCCTTTTGTTAGGAATGGGATATATAATCCATTTAAGGACAACATTCAGAGGTTTATAGTTTATAACTAGTCGTGGAGCACCTCTTTCCTTTTCTGCACTTTTGTTAACATAAAACGCAGAACAACTCCAAGGAGACTTAGAGGGGCAAATAATATTATTTTTAAGAAAATTTGAAATCTCAATTTTGCAAGTTTCCATCATTTCATGATTCATTTGAATAGGTCTTGCTTTGGTAGAGATGACATGTTCATTGAATCCTTCAATGTAAGGAAGTTCGACTAAATGCTTTTTTCTTTCCCAAAAAGCGTTAGGAAAATCAGAGCATATTTCTTGTTCAAAATTGTTTTGAAGATTAGCTATTTACAGAATTTCTTACAAGACCCGAATATCACATTTACACACTGTATAAGTCTGAACAAGTTGTATCGAGCCATAACCATAACCACATATATAATCACATAACATGCTATACAACTTGCATGCTCGTAGCACCATTCCCGGTCACAGTAACTACTCCAAAACCAACTCAGTACTGGTATTAAACCCCATATAAAAAAAAAACTCATTCCAAAACCTTCGTACACTGCTGATAATAAACAAAACATACATGAACTCACAATCGCTCACCAGATCAACAGGTCACAGAGCTTTCCCTCGTTCAACAAGTACCATGGCCAATTGTTTAAGCCGAATTCTAAATTATTCTT